>NC_135359.1:7140000-7447500 GCF_051622035.1 Arctopsyche grandis
AAACTGCTTAAATTCAATAACTCTGACCTGGTATTATAATTCAATGACTCTCCAGGAGGTTTTCAGCTAAAGTCCTGCAGGATATTCCCAATTTTCCCGTCTGATTCCGACTTCTGTGAGTGCACTAAAACATGGCCGACTGTGAAAAAGTACACGATATATGCACTTCATTTGTTTTTTAAGACGTGCACTATTTAAATTTAAATTCAAATTTAATTCCATATAAGAAAACGAATAAATAATACATTTTTCTTTATTCAATCTTTGCTCTATACTATTTGTTTTCCCTAAAAATAATTTATAATACACCCATATATACTAACTTGAAAAAACTACATGTCATAAATAATATTCCGTTTGTTACAGACATTACAAACTTACCAGTAGATTCTATGACAGAATCACTAACAACCATACTAACACACTTGTGAAGAGTCTCGGTGATTACCATTCAGGTATATATAACACACAGATTACATAAACATAATCTGCTTTAGGTCATCGATTTTAGAGAGTCTTTAATTTATATTATGTATTAGATGTATTGTGAGCATTTATAAGAAATGTAAATCGGTTTTTGAGCTCTTTTTCCTATTATGCTGTACATTAGAACACATTAGAATAATATAATACTATGATAACTAACGAAATTAAATTAAAATTGTAAAATAGAAAATGATCAGTAGATCAGTAGCTATCAAAATAGATATAAGATGTATTGTGAACGTAATTTAGTAATAATAAAGGCATTTAAAAATCAAAAATATATATAATTCTCAGCATCCATTTAAATATATACATACGTTGTAAATAATATCAAATCATAATGATTTATTTTCTTGTCTTCATTAATTGTGCTTTATTTCATATGTACATATATACAAATACTAAGCGCTTATTCTTTGAACCCTATTTTTACAATCTTAACGTGTGTGTATATAAAATATTGATATTTTATAAGCGAAATTATTTTGTTCTTCACAACTTGATTTAAATTCTTGAAAGATTTATTCAAACGTAAAGCTTTAATTCAATATGTTTTCTAAGATCAACCGTCGCAAAGGTCTTAAGCCGTGCACTTTGATTTATTTGCAAATTCCTTTAAATACTCTCAAGGAGGAAGCTTTGCCGCGAACTGAATATATTACTCAATATAGGGTGTTCTTGGGATACTTGGACGCTTTCGTATACATTTTTACAATAAGTATAAAATTTTAGACTTTGATTTGATCGAAATCATATATGTATATTTTATATTTATTTAAATATGTTTTACTTTCAATATAAAATACGCCAATATGTTTAGACAAAGGTATCACATACATACATATTATTTTAATAACATTGTATACAAATTACAATCATACCGCATACATATAATATGTTTCAACTAATAATAATTCAAAGCGTGTAAATAAACTAAAATTTTATTTCATTTAATTTATTTTTACATAGATATATGTATAACAGAACGGCCTGACAAGTAAACCCCAATGCGCCCTCCTAGACAATTAGTTACAAACATTGCAGCATTTTTATTACATAAATCGCTGTATTTCCAGAGGCTGAAGAACACAACATTAATAATTAATTAAGTAATACATAGAGACATCTATGGATTTAGACTTGTTCATAGATTTTTACATATTGTACATAAATCAAATTCATATATTTGTGACATAGCGAGTAGGATGGTTTTTGCCAATTTGATGGAGGAACCGTTTGAATAATGAAATCAGATAAATTGGAAACTCTGATTGGAAACTATCGATTTGCAGCCACAAATATCCAAGTCTGACAAGCAGCATTAAAGATTAGCACGGGATCGAAACCTGTAACCTCTCGGTGCTAAAAATAAACACAACCACCGAGCTATACTGCTAGATTAATGAACGCGTAGACATTTTAGTTAGAAACTGTCACATCACTTAAATAAAATTGAAAAATTCTAACAAACGACGTGTAGATTTTGCAATGATCGATTGACTTGCTTGAACAATCGATCAAATCGAATAAATTTTTGATTTCAGAATTCGAACCCACTCTTGTTTTATTGAAAGTTACGTCGTAGATATTGTATATAGAAAATGAAATTATCATACTTATTATATTTGATATAGAAATATACTGAAATGTTGTGTAATATTTAGACAATTTTCCGTTTAATTTAATATGAAAAATTAATTATTTTTGGGGTGCGTACTGTTCGGTTTCTTAAAAGCATCATTGTATTGTATAAGATAGAGTATTTGTAATAAGTAACCCGGCCGCCGGATTTGAATTTATAATATATAAGAGAGAGGAGGCGAACGCTTCCGTATAATCCAACTCAGAATGGCTTCCGATCTTACCACAATGTTTCCTTTAGCCCCAGCGTCTGACAAATAAAATAAAGACGACTTGAACCCGACGACCCCCCCTTCGTCTATACGTCGTACTTGGTATAAAAACGTTCAAGCAAGTTAAAATTTTCCCCATTCCGACCGTATAATCGATAGCTTTTAGCTTCCGATGATAAAGTTCTCGCTCTTCGGTGTAATATTTCAATGCTATGTACACATGTGTTTGTTCTCAATAGATTATGCACTGCCCAAGTGGGTACTTGATCTGAAGAGGGGTAGTTAAGTCTTATGAAGGGTCAAATGGGGTAGCTGTGAGCGCAATAAGTAACTGCCTTCCATCGATGGTCTGCCCTTTCCTTAAGATTACCATAGAGGGCTCGTTGCGAAAACACAACTAAAAATATCAACGTTTTATTCTGAGAAGAATTGTGTCGCAGTGTGAGGAGAGCGGAACAGGAAATAGGCGATTTTAGAAAAGAAGCGAGTAGAATACGGGGTGATTTGTTTTTGTGAAAATTATAGTCGTGAATATAAAACGCGGGAAACGTGGATAAAACATGGATTGCGTATGTAAGTTTAGCGAGCTCTGAGACAAAAGATGTAAAACTCAATGGAATATAATTTATCTGCCCCTTCACGAGTCGTTTTATCACCGAGATAAGTTTCCTGCAGCATCCAAAGAGCATCCGCAATCAATTATCATGAACCTCAGATACCACGACATCTACTAAATCAGTCGCACTCAGTACACTCTCCGCATAGTGTGAGTTCATTGCGTATTATGTAATAGTGTGATATTGAAATGTACACGTTATATACACGGTCGTATTTAATATTTTTATATCGATCCACCCGATGGGTGTGTTGAACTTTTTCTCGTTAAAAACAACAGATATTCAAATATCATCACAATATCATCAAACTTTCTTTCGAACGAAAGAACAAAAAGAAGAAGAACGAAAAAAAAACGCCCCATAACCTCCGTGATCCACCCTCAGATATTTCTCAATATAATAAAATTTTAATCCGAAATTTTTCCATCAAATTTGAAATGAGTCTTGAAAATTGTTGTGTTCAAAGAGGAGTGGGAAAAAAACGGTAGAAAGAGAGTAGAAGCAAACGCTAATTTTTCTCCTTTGAAACTTTTTCCATCTACCCACTCACTGGCTTTCCATGGAGGCGAAATAATTTTCAATTATTTTTTATGCCCCCATACTTTACTCTTCGACAGAAAATAGACGACTTTCAATACTTACACGCACAAATACCTCCATAAAATTCCGTACAAAATACAGAAAGATAACAAACATAAATGAACAATATTTTGATTGTAATTCCATTCATAAAAAAAATACAATTATCAATCAAAATTAAATAGAATTTTATCATTTTAGCATACAAGTACATATTATGGCGAGTATACCTTCATATGTATATATGTATATGTATTATACATGCGTCTAGATAAAATTTCAATACGGAACTGATTGGCTATTCAAATTGCTGCGAGACTTTTCCAGGGTGGCGATGGGTTGATTTATTTTCGGACTTAAAAACACTTTGAATGGAAAAATATTTTGCAATCAGTCGGAATCTGCTTAAGGCTGTTGATTAGAGCCTAATTCAATAAACTCGACTCCCTGATTCCTCCCCGTTTGCCCTTCGATGGACTCTCCTTCTGGAGGTAGCAATCAGACAGCCAGAAAAATTAAATTGAAATACTCAAAATGAGTTTCCATCGGAACATAAACAAACAAACAAGGTGCTTTCGTTGAAATTCTCTCTATTGATCTGTGAGAACTGATTAGCATTTGTCCGCCGCTGTACAATACTAGTTGTTTTTATTGTATTGAAAAAGTATATGAATTATAACGAAGGGGAAGCGGTGAACGGAAAAAAGGTACACAGAAACAACACTTAACAAGAAGAAATTTCAGCGCACTCTGAAAACAATGAGCGCCGCTAGCAAAGCAAACGTTAATTAAAATTTTATTCTGCTTAAAAAAATCGAGTGATAATTACGTTTTGTTCTTGAAAACAAAAACTTGAACCCATAACGCAAAAATATTATTTAATTCTACATCATATATGTATGTACATTACATACATATGTAACTATACTATAAAAAGAAAATTGCAATGATTCAATTACGGTAACTAATCCACATGTGTGTATGACAGCGAAAGTATCAGTAGATTATTTCAAAATGATCCATGATTTTATTCGTATGTATATACTATTATGTAAATGTATGCAACCATGCAAATCTACAGATTTCAAATTTGGTATATGGACTTACTTATTGTATCCTAACTTAAGAACATAGACATCCCTTGAGCATCGTATTTAAACAAATTAAATAAACGCTTATTGACAAATAATTCAAACTTTTCTAGAAAAAATATGAGAAATTCGAAATATCTGAATCTGAAGAATTTACAATCATAAATTGATAAATTGAAAAGGAAAAGCCGTTAAGAGCTTTTTTAACCCTTTCAAGTATCTTCAAATATCATATGGTTGTATCATTGGACTCAATACACCACGTGATTGTGAATCCCAAAGCTCTACAAACTGCCATTACATTTAATCCAAACAAAATATATGTTCATGATCCATTCCTACTTATTTTTCTTTGCTCGGGTGCGAATATAAGTAGTATAATCCGGCGTAGAATAACTATCTCTGTCGCCTCATTTCCCATTCATTGTGCGCTTTATTAGCAATTTGCGCCAAATGAAGTGTCATAGACTTTTTCTCGCCTAATTCTAATAGCGACCCAGACAGAGACTGATGTAAATGTGAAAGGGGTAGTTAGTTGTGTGTGCAAGAAAGAACTCTTAAAGGGGGACGACGTCAGCCTTATCTCTGCCTATTCTTTCAAACGAAATTAAAAATGGAATTGAATATATTATCAGCACCGAGAGGAAAAAATACTTGCCTTCAGAAAGGGCACTGGCCGAGGAAAAATTCATATTATATTTTTAATATCAAACTCGAAAAAAATCCATATATCTCTCATAACAAACATACTAGTTCTAACCAAAAGCTCACCCTTAATGAATCGTGACATTTTTTTATTTCATTTACATACATATGCTTTTAAAAATCTAAAAATATTTAAAATTCATACAAAGCCATATATTAACCGTATGTTCAAAGTCTTTCACGAGATTGATTCACTCAATACAAGAATCTAAAATAACCTTAATAGTGTTTTAAGACATTACCTATGCTATTTTTCAGACATAAGAGGATACATTTACCCACTTTGTATGTAAAAACTAGACTTTCAAAATAAATATTAAAGCAACTGGAAATATGATTGATGCAACTTCACAGATGCACTTTAAAATGGCATTAAATAATGCATACGGAATTCTTCAACACTATGCTTAAATATAAAAAAATATATGAATTGAAACGCAATTATTTAACACCCAAGTTCATTGTGAGATAGATCAGTTAATGGAGAATTTGAGTAATAAAAATACAAAGGAAATGATTTGTACAAAACTAGCCGATGTACCATTTAGTTAGTCAACTTTGATTTTATTTTTTTCATTAACTACTGCAGCGGTCCAGTTTCGTCTCAAGGCGGATCCTGGTGATGACTGGATGCTGTTGGGCGCGCCACGATATCTTGATAGGGGGCGAAAGTTAAATTAGCCCCCGACAAAGCCAACGGAAGGAATACTCGCAGACGCGGAAACACCCTGCAACCCTTTCACGTTCAAAAGTGAAAAAATGTGATCGCAATCGTATCGTTAATTAAACAAGATAATAAACCTACTTTAATCATGGCCAAATACCGCCCACCCGTCACCCGCCAGATCTCTACCACCCTTGCAGCCCATCCCCTTACTAAGTACGACAAATGTCACGAGGGATGACTGTATTTGTTTGACGACAACTGACAAATGCAATCGCCGCTCTGTGTGTTCACGTTGTTACTAATTTTATAAATCTATACCATTCGACTAGCACACCCTTACCAATCATACATACATATATAGATTAAAGTAATCGTGTGTTTTTAATGTTCTAATAAGTAGTCCTTCAATTTAAAAAATCTAACATTTATTATAAATTAAATAATTATATTATACTATGTTACAGTCGTATTGTACTTTCAGTTGTACTATATTCCAACTGGCATTTTAGATCATTCGTATTCGAATACAATTCAAATTATATATCCAAAATCGCAAATACACTTTCAACAATGTGCGCCAGTTTAAAGCTAACAGTTGAGTTTTGACAGCTCTGATGTTTTTACGAATGCTTTAGAATTTAATAATTTGTTGATATTTGATAGGTATTACGAATAAATATAACGATTACCGTATTGCGATAGATCTAAGAATATATTCAAAACAAAAGTGTGACTTTCCAAATCAATCTACTAATCGAGTGACGTTTTCACGAAAACCAAACCTCTATCTAATCTCGTACCTACTTATAATTGAACTGTATTTTCAGTTGTAATATACCAATAGGAATGTAATTCTCCATATGAATCAAATTACGTGAGTTAGGCGTAATATATTCCAACTAGTCAAAATATATTACAACTAGAAGATACACTTCAACTGTAACATATGTATATACATATTATATTTATATAGGTACATTTGAATGTACGTACAATATTATACTAGCCGGCGTTGCTCAGGCAGCTGGTATTCGAAATAAATTAAATATTTCATATAGACTCTACGATATGTAGACTACCATGAGATAGTATGGCACATTTGGTGAACAAATAATCATACAAACATCAATTTCCATAGTTTATTTCTAAATTGGGTCATAGTGACGTGCACTATATATGTAGGAGTATGTATCGTAATTTTTTGCATCGTACATAATTTAAATAAATTTAAGTGATCAATATTTAATAAAAGAAATACAAAATATAATATTTAAAAGGCATTGATATTTACTCCACTGGGAATGAGGGAGGGTGGGTCGTGTCGTTACTCCCGCCTCGAAGAAGTGTGGTGGATTTCATTTCCTGATAACGTCTCCCTCGGAAAAAAAAGATCCATTTTTTTAATTTGCTTTTTTCTGTTTGATTCCAAGCCTTTGACAAGGTTCCGCGGGCAAACAAAAGAAAACTCCTCATTAACCCTTTGTGATTTGCAGACAAAAGGGTCCACCTTTTGTAACATCTATTTACATCCATTGAAAATAGGCGATTTTAATCAAATGAAAATCTGAGAGAAGGATTTAAGTAAAAAAGTTGCCCAATAAAAAAGAGTGCTTTTGAACCCCGCGGGCAGACAAACCCTTTGCTTACTTTCACGACCCAACACCGAAGTTGCTTCGAGCGATAATAACGACGAATTTAGAAATAAAAAAATAAATACACAAAAAGTAATTTTCAGTCTTAACTACATATACATACATACATACCTACATACAGATCTATTTGAAAAACTTTTTAATCGCCTTAACTATGTATTTATAATACAACAAAAGAATTTAAGCGGAAGTATGTAATATTTATTTATTTTCCTTTATGTTTAAGTTTGGACCATTGTGGCATTACAGGAGTCTCTAATGCGCCTCAATGGTCGAAAAATACAGAGAAATAAGAAAAATATAAATATATACATATAAACACCGACAAAAAATACATTTATACGTAATCATAAAAAACAACAGCATTATAATAATAGCAGATAAAGTAAAAATATTGAATAATAAAATACAAAGTAGGAAATGTCTTGCACCTATAGCCAGCACCAATATAAGGTATAAGAACCAGCCGCAAAAACAATATAAATAAACCAACATATAAAATGGTATTTTTATTATAGTCCATTGATTTACAATAGATTTTTGAGCCTTTGCTTAAATTATGTCTTTTACAATAACCTCAAAATATTCATAAAATTACACTTGAAAATACTCGACAACAGTCACAAAATCAGTAGCTATGTACGTAGTGAACATATTTTCCTAATTCTAACAATATTCTTCTTAATTCTGAACTATGAAATCATTTATCTTACCGAAAATCTACACTCAAATGCATACAATATAACTGGCGCACATTATTCATATTATTTTTTACAATATATATATATATATATATATATATATATATATATATATATATATATATATATATATATATATATATATATATATATCATCATCATCATCATCATTTACAGCCATTCGCCATCCACTGCTGGATGAAGGCCTCTCCAACACGCTTCCACTCGTCTCTGTTTTGCGCAACACTCATCCATCTCATTCCGCACATTTTCCTAATTTCGTTCACCCATCTTCCTTGCGGTCTTCCTTTTACTCTTTTGCCTTCTCTCGGGTACCATTCAAGCACTTATTTTGTCCACCTGTCGTCCATCCTCCTAGCTACGTGACCCGCCCATTGCCATTTCAATCTCTTCACTCTATTCACTATGTCCACTACCCTTGTCATATTTCTCACCCACGTGTTCCGCTTCCTGTCTTTCCTCGTTATGCCAAGCATACAGCGTTCCATACTTCTTTGAGTGCATTGGATTTTATTTTGCATCTTGGCGTTCAGTGTCCAAGTTTCACATCCATACGTCATCACTGGCAAAACGCATTGATCAAAGATCCTTTTCTTCAGGCAGAGTGGCATTTTTGATTTAAAAACAGCATTCATCCGTCCAAATGCACTCCACCCTAATTTCATACGTCTCTTTATCTCTTCATTTTTACTACCAGACATGTCAATTATTTGACCTAAATATAAATAACTATTTACTACTTCTACTGGTTTATCATCTAAGGGGATGCTATCAGGCATGCAATAACTATTGAACATTAGTTTAGTCTTATCTACGTTAATTTTTAATCCTACTTTTCTACTTTCCCTATCCAGCTGTGTTAGTCTGATAAGTAGGTCAGCTGAATCACGAGCTACTAAAACTATATCGTCTGCGAACCGAAGGTGACTCAAAAAGCGACCATTGATGCTTACTCCGGCTGTATCCCAATCCAATTTCCTGAAAACTCCCTCAAGCACCGCATTGAATAACTTGGGCGAGATTGTATCTCCTTGTCTTACTCCTTTTCCTATGCTAAATCTATCTGTACCTGAAAAAATTTTAACCGAAGCTGTGGCATTCTTATATATTGCAGCTAACAGTCCCACATAGGGTTCCGGCACTCCCTGTGTTTTTAGAGCGTTAAGTACTGCATTATGACTAACTGTATCGAAGGCTTTCTCATAATCGACGAAACCTAGGCACAATGGCCGTTGATATTCGTTGGCGCGCTCGATTAGTTCGCCAACTACTTGGAGGTGGTCCATTGTGCTGAAATTTGCCCTAAACCCTGCCTGCTCTATAGGTTGGTTCTCGTCGAGGATATTCTTCAGCCTTTCTGTAATAACCTTCGTGAAGAGCTTGTAGACCGCTGAAAGTAGACTAATGGGTCGGTAGTTCTTGATATCGCTTTTGTCGCCTTTTTTGTGTATTAAAATGATAGTTGCGTTATTCCATCCTTCTGGTATAGCTTGGTTCTGGATGCATTTGCTGAAAAGCCTAGCTAAGATATTAATTAGGGGGGGGCCGCCACATTTTAGTAAGTCAATGGGAATATTATCTTCCCCTGGGGTTTTACCATTCTTTGCAGTTTTTAGCGCGGCCTCTACTTCGCTAGGCAATACTGCAGGAACCCTTTGGCCGTGTATCGATTCCAGAGTGGGGAATTGGCCGTTGTCGTTCTCGTATAGTTTTGCATAGAACGTGTAAACTCTGTCTATGATTTCTTCTCTATTCCTAATTATTACTCCGCTCTCTGATCTGATTGCGATCATTTGGTTTTTGCCTAAGAAAAGATCCTGTTTGCACTTTTTCAGGCTACGGTTATTCTTAATGGTATTTTCTATTAGCTTGCTATTAAAATCCCTGACATCCCTGACTATTCTCTTCTTAATTTCCTTATTTACTAGATTGTATTCTTGCTTATTATTATCCCTATCTAAATTCCTTTTATGCTTAATTAGGTTTTTTGTTTCCGCTGAAATTTTGCTTAATTTAATCTGTTTCCTGAATCCACCTAATTTCTTACCTGTTGAGGTTAGAACCGAACTAATTACAGTGTTCAATTCCTCGATGTCTGCTTCTGGGTTTAATTTCCCGTATCGATTTCCAAGTTCGAGTTCGAATTCCTTTTTCCTAGACCTTAGTTGAGCGAAATCTGGAGAGTTACTGCATCCTTTTATTAATTTCCTACGTTCGCAATTTATATTAATGGCCATCTTGGCACGGACTAATCTGTGATCGCTACCTATATCTACTTTACTTAAAACACTAACGTCTTTAACGGAGTGCAGGGCATTTGTTAGGATGAAATCGATCTCGTTTCTGTCTCCTTTAGGACTCTCCCAAGTCCACTTATTGTTGGTGTTTTTCCTGAAAAATGAATTAGTGATGAAGAGCCTGTTGTGTTCTGCGAATTCTATGAGGCGATCGCCTCTGTCGTTTCTTTGGCCGGTACCAAAATTGCCTACTGCTCTTTCTGTGTTTGCCTTTTGTCCTATTTTTGCGTTAAAGTCGCCCATGATTATTTTAAAGTGGTGGCGGCTATTGTCGTATGCGCCCTGTAGTTTTTCGTAGAAGTCTTCTATTTCCTCGTCTGGGTGGCTAGATGTGGGGGCGTACACTTGGAAGATTTGACAAGTGTACCTGCTCGAGATTCTTAATACTACATAGCATATACGTTCCGATATGTCGTTTATTTCTATAATATTTCTTTCTATTCTCTTATTGATAAGAAACCCTACTCCTCCTATTCTACCATTTGGTAGCCCTCTCCAGTAGAGACAGTTACCACTTTTTAGGATTATTTGGTTTTCCTGTTTTCGTCTTACTTCGCTAAGTCCTACTAAATCCCATTTGATACTTTCTAGTTCATTCTCTAATGCAAGCACACTTCCTTCACTCGATAACGTTCTTACATTGTACGTGGCTAAATACAGGTTTCTATTAGCTAAGCTATCATCCATCGTCACTCTTACCTTGTTGGAGGTTTGGATATTATTTTTCTCGCATTTATCCAAGATGTGTTGAGAAAAAGGCGGTACTTGAGAGAGATTTCCATTCAAGGAGTGAGTTCTTACCGCCATAGACTCTTCTCTGTGGTCAGCTTTGACATATAGTCATCCTAGGTATCACTTGGATCACTTATGAGTTATTACATGCCATTTAACAGGGTTACTTTGTAAGTGAAAGTAGTTAGTTATGATAATAATAGATTAGCAATTGTTATACTACTTTTTTACAGATCTTTATCGTGAGACGCCTCTTTGGAGACAACGGATTTATATATATGAGTGCGGTTTGCAATTTAATATTTTAATAATAACTTTAGTAAAGAATATAAAATTACACGAATTACTTTAATATAATTTAAATATGAAAAAGAACTGATAGACAGTTGGGAAACACCGTTTCTGTTTGCTATTATTCTATTAAGTAAAGTTCGTTAAAGATTTTTGGCTGGAAGCAATTATGTGGAAGATTTATTGCTTCTGTGGGACCGACTTGACTGGCGAAGGACCCTTTTTTTGTATTCAGGTAGGGAGATGTATCTCGTTTGACACCGATTTGACACAAAAATTAGCACAAAATTTTTCGAAATAACTGATATAAAACCGCTTTTTACGACCGATTTGCTGTTTATTTTTACACTTAAATTATACTAGGATGCAATTAGTAAAATAAGTGATTAGATGGTTAAGTTAAATTTCGTGCAATAGCCGGGTTTAAGCGAGTAATAGCGGGAAGAACGCAGAAGCACGTCTTCCCCGCATGACACGAAAGACCGAACTCCATATATATATATATATATATATATATATATATATATATATATATATATATATATATATATATATATATATATATATATATGTATATATATTTGTATACTTGGTGGGATTTTCCTACATTCACTTTGTTGTTGTATTAGTCTGTATTAATTACTTATCATTTATTGCGTTTATGCTTAGCACCGATAGGCTACCGGATTCGATCCCGTGCTAATCTTTAATACTGCTGGTCTGAATTGGATATTTGTAACTCTAAGTCGATCATTTCTTATCGGAGTTTGTCAATTTATCTGTTTTTCATTGTTGAAACGGTTCCTCCAATTGGAAAAAATCATCCTACCTGTTGTCACAAATATCTGAATTTGATTTATGTTAAAATTTATGTAAATGTCTAAATCCATAGATGTCTCTATGGATTAATTAATTAATTAATTAATGGCAATTTCGTGATTCCTCTCAAAATACAGCGATTTATGTAATAAAAATGGTGTAATGTTTGTAATTCATTGTCTCGGAATTCGCATTGGGTTCTACCTGTTAGACCTTCCTGGTATATATCTATGTAAAAATAAATTAAATGAAATAAAATTTCAGCTCGTCTATATTTACACGTTTTGAATTATTATTAGTTGAAATATATTATATGTATGCGGTGTGATTGTAATTTGTATACAATATTATTAAAATAATATGTATCTGATACCTTTGTCTGAATATATTGGCGTATTTTATATTCAAAGTAAAATATATGTAAATAAATATACATATGTATATGATTTCGGGTCCACCTGTCAGGTCTTCCTGGTATATATGTCTATGTAAAATAAAATAAAATAATGTCGAAGCTGAAGTTTTCCGAAAAGATAATACATTAATAAAGACAAATGTATACACTTGTGTATTTTTTCGGTACAATGCAATCGGCTGGCGTAAAGTAGAAAATTACCAGCTCGTCTCACCCCATTCGTCAGTTGGACGGTTGAAAGAGGCTTTTAAAGGGGATTGATAAATGTATCGTTGTCAGATACGCCCGCCCCAGGCCCATTTAGGGTTAAGAGGGCCATCGGCCATTTGAGCCGGCCGCCGTCCACCGTTGTTGTTATTTCCCGTTCCCGTTCCCGTTCCCGACTCGATAAATCTTGGCAGGAAGTGGCCGGTGGGCCGGTAAGGAAACTGGGACGAAGGAATTCGGGAAATCCCTAATGGACTTTTGAAATTCAATTGACACACGACCAACACCATCAACAACCCAAATAAATCGTCTACCGAAAAACCTAAAACGCACACTCCACAAGGCTACCAACCATTATACACCATTATTTTTCGCATGATAATACATATATGTACAGTAGCATTTTTATAAAACTTGGCAGCACACAAATATGCGCTTCAGAATTTCGATCCCCTTCGGCCGACATCAAACAAAGTAAAGGGTTGCCGAATAGTGAGTGTGACCCAACTGCCCAGGGGATGTAATAATTTTGCCCATCGTAGGGCAAATAGCTGCGGTTTGAGGTACATACATGGGTACGCTTGACCACGAGGTGACCTGTTCGATATAATTTGGCTACAGAATGCTTACTTTGGCTAACCGACCTCCCCACCTGTCGATAATTTGTTTTACATAGTTTAAATTGCTTAGTTAAATTGCCAATTTGTAAAATCCTATTTTAAAAGCGGTTTAATTTGTTTTAAACTTCACCCTTTTAATTGGTACCTACTTTTAAAGTATCCCAAAGTGAAGTGCTAAGAATTTTAAATACAAAAATTATTTTACTTAAAGAGCAACAGGTAATAATGAATTTATGCCAAAAGTGTAATATTTACAGAAATTATCAAAAGGATCAATCAATAAATATTTGATTACTTTCATTAATTTATTTATCTAGTGTGATGCAGCTATCATTTAGAAATTGTTTTTTTTTTTTATATTCTACTAGCCGAATCACCGAGCATTTCTTAAGTATGTGAAAATGAGAGAAAAAAAATGGCACGTAAATTTTTCACAAAACTGTTGTTAGAGTAACCTGATGCACATACATACACAAGTACACATACAAACATATGTTGCTAAATATCAAGTCGAAACTAAAGGTTGCAATACCGGTAAATCGTCACAATTTCGCCATCAGTAAATACCGCTCAATTTTAAAATTTAAAACTATTTTATCGCGAATTAAGTGCATATATATTACATTAAAAATCGATTCAAATGGTGTATTGTGGATTAGGTTGTCTGGAATTTGTTTATTTTCAGTATTAAATGTGCTTATATAAAATTGATAAATTAACTGGCAACTCAGATAAATCAAATCGTAATAAATGTGATATTTTTCTTTAATATTGTCTAAGCTTTTTATAAATAAACGATTGGTAAAAAATAAAATTTATTTAATATTACGAATTTACTTTAATGCAGTCATGACATTATTCACCAGAAACTTATTTTTAATTATTTACGATTCAAGTTAACGTTTTTAGTAAAAATTACGAAATAAAGTTATCTAATCCACGAAAAAAACTGTTTTCAATTTACCGATAAAAACCGGTATCCCGCTAGTAGGAAATATCATTACCGTTTACCGGTTTATGAAATTTGTCGGTAAATTGCAATCCCTAGTCAATACCCAAAGTTATACCTTTTCAGCTTATTTAGCAACGGCTAATAAGATTGATGAAAATTTAAACTGTATAGCATAAAACATTCTTGAATGTATTTTCCAATATATGTATAATTAAACTAATAACACCTAACTGTGTATATACATACATACATATGTACATGTGTATATCACACCAGTGAATTTTATTATAATTTGTCCGAAATTGATAACGATAAGTACGGAGGATATTGTAGATGAGGATGGGTATCGCAGGCATTGTATAGAGTACAGAGAGGACCACATGGTGATGTTTGTTGTTGCCGTGCGTTTGCATTTTCCGGCGGAAACGGAAAATCCATTAAAATTCCCCGAAATTAATCTCTCGTTTCAGAATTTCCATACTGGCCGTCTCCTAATGCCGAATGGCCACCGCCTCCTGGCGAGAGGGAATTATTTTCGTCCTTTCCAGGAATTCGCAACCCACCCTCATAAAATATCGCCCTGTGTGCCCGCCGCACGATCATTTATTTATTTTATTATTCAAATTGCGAAGAAACTCTCAATGCGCTTTTCAACCCCTCCACAACACACGTGTAACAGTCGCCATATTTACTACTTTGACTAAACATTTTCGATAAAGAAACATCGGTAAATCTACTCATCATTGTACATACTTCATCTATAGGTACCATATAGATATTAATATTGACTCTTTTGATTATTCGCAATTTATGTGCATTTTTCAAATTGGAACAAACCCAAGGAAATCATATTTTACATATTTTTCAGCCGAGAAACGCCAGGTTATTCTTTTAGTCAAATCACATATGTATGTATGTACTTAAAAAAAATAAAAACTCCCATGATTCCAAAATAAGTCCATAGAAACTAAAAGAACGAAAAATATCAAATTTTCAATAGAGTTTTAACACTCAACCATTCTTTAAAATGCAAGCTTGATAGCGTTCAAAGCTGTTTTTATCAATATTTGCGATTAATTTCAAATTTTGAAAAGTCTTAATATAAAAAAGTGAAACATTTAATATACATATGTATTCCAAAAAAAATCACAATAATCATCACCGTAATAAAGAGGTAGGCCGAAAAATTTTAAACTGAAATAACCAGTGTGAATAAATGACACCATAACAATGCTTGGTATAATCGAGTGGTCTGGGTCGAGGGCTAGGTGTTTGCTTTACCCCATCGCACAACTTACTTAACTTATTGTTATTGCGGACGAAATAATTACTGTTAAATAAGGAAAAGGGCCGTAGGTAGGCGATCCGGTCACGGGCTAGGGGGAGGTCAGAGGACAAAAGGGCCACACACATTAGGTCCAAGCGGGCGGGCTTAGGGCGAGATTGTGTTCCTAAGGTTATTGAGTCATTAATTGTCCGGCCGAATGATGGAGTGCACCAACCCTTATGGTTTTATAATATCCCCCCCCCCACACCGATCGACCCGGTCAAGGTTCCCACACCGATGACCCCTAGATAACACCCTTCCATTATACTGTAATTTCACTGAAATTAATCCAATAAGACAAAGTGAACATTTACTTACTGAAAAGGTCGAGGTTTCTACTTAAACTCGAAAAAATTAATTAATTTTATGACTATTGAAAAATTTTAACCGACAACATAGATCAGTAGTAAGCATATAATGCTTTCGATTGTGTGGTCAAGGGTTCAATTCACTTGGATATGTGACCCAAAGTCGATTGTTTCCTATGAGAATTTGCCAATTTATCTGATGATCGAAATGACTTCAACAAATTGACAACTCTGTCCTATTTCGTGCAAAATTTGAATGAACAGCATCTCATAGTTTATGAACATTTATAGATTGCTGCAAAATTTACCATAAATGCCTCTATGATTGTAAATCGATGTTTGTAATCAGCCTTGAACAACACTATGTATGTATAATGTTTGACCATAGATGTTGTGTAAAATAAAAAATAAAAATGGGTGTTCAATATCTGTATAAATAAATAAATAAATTTTGATGTTTATCTAATTAATCTAATCATTATGCTATCTACATAACCTCCTTTCCAACTTTACTTTAATTCTCTCCAGAAAGCAATAAGAAACCACTTAATTTATTTATTTAATAGTTTTGGACCATTGTGGCATTACAGGAAGAACCTAATGCGCCACAATGGCCTACATTTGAAAAAGATATAAAAACATGATATAAAAACAAGTAAACTGTAAATAAAGGAAAAAAGCAAAAGCAGAAAACATGTATAAAAAAACAAAATATAAAATAAAATAATAATAAAAAATAAAGTAACAAAAGGAAAATAATACATCATTCAGAGAGAAAAAAAATAACAAAAGAGTAAAAATTAAAAATAAAATCCATAAATCCCATTCTTTGTTTACACTGAACAAAATTAAAATAGTATATAAAAATATACAAAGGAGAAAGAAAAAGTAAAATAAAATAAAACAAAATATAAATAAAAATAAAATCACAGCGAGGCCCAAATGGAATAAATTAATAAATAAATAAATGTAACTCTTCTTGTTACAAAACACCACGTGTTAGATGGTATGAATATTTACATTTGTAGATATGTAAATTAAGCAAACCTAGATCTTCAATATTTAAGTTTGAAATATATGTAACAGTTGACTGTCATCTTTCAGTATAATTCATTGAGATGAGTCAAAATTGTATCTATATATACATAAGATAACATATTGAAAAATATGGAAGCAATTTACAACATATAAAGGACAGAAGAATAACTTTTTTTAAAACATATTTATCAGATGAATGTTGATGGCTTTTGAAAAAAAATTGTCACCAGAATAATGACTAAAAAAATTAAAAGAATAAGTAAATTTGTTAAGAATCGGTTTATAATTTGTTGTTTTGAAGAAGTACAAAATAGGTTCATATGAAGACATTGTTTTTAAATTGAGACCCAAGAAACGATTGATAGCTCAAATCGCATATGAAAATTGAGAAAAATAGTACTTCAATCTCTGCAAGGGATCCCGGTTAAAAAAAGAACATCCAGACCATTTAAATGAATTATTCAGAACGAGGAGAGCCTTTTGAGAACGAGCGCACGCTTGTCCCGCAATAATTAACATAACGAATATTGTACGCAGCCGGGACAGGTCCGCACCCACACACAAAGTCTATTGTTTTGTTCAATTAACTTATTTAACAAGAAAAACAAAGACGAAAAATTTACAGAGGCCAGATTTGGACCCTGGCGTTCATTTCAGAGGGTGAGGTGGTGGTGGGGGGGGGGGGGTTTAAGCCAAGTCCGTACCTTTATGCCGGCCAAAGGGTTCCTCAAAGTGACCGTTAATGTTTTCACGTAATAATATTTCAGTGCCGCGAGGGTGAGGGTACGTAAGCCACGACCACCGACACTCAAACTAAGTAGCCGCAAGTTAAACTGAAATCTATATTTTATACGAAAATTGCATAATACATAATGTTCAAAAACACTTTGTCAATAAAAAAAATAACAAGAGTCTCATTTTGTTACCACTACCACATGTACTATGTGCATGTATGTCATATTGTCTGAAAAAATCACTAAAATCGATTACATTTAGAAATAAAACATGCTCTTTTAGTTACATTATACGTATATACATTCATTATGTATCTATATAAAATAAATAAAAAATGTTATTTAATTTAAATAAGTACATATTTTCTTTCGAAATTAAGTGATTGGATTCTAGTGATGATTCGGTCATCAAAGGGCTGTTGGTTGCTAGTTTAAGGGTTGCTGTGTCGCCCCGCTGGCCATTCCACCACCTTCACATACCTGAGGTGACTTTATAATTGTTTAAACTGCAATGTAAATTTCATTGTCGGGTCGGATATATTACATTATCCTTTACAAGTCTGAAATATTCGAACAGATTATGTAACTATCCGTTAACATCAAGAAAATAATGGTATTAGGCGGTCTACGCGTAATACCCAAATATACGTACATATTTGGACTAAGCGTATGATAAATTAGCTTTCCATTTTCATACCACATGGATCGTCTCGTTTTAGCAAAATTTGGTAAAATAGAGACATTATTGAAAATTCTGTGACTTGAGACCAAATAATTGGCATGTTGATATATTGATAAATTTATTCCAGAATGTGTTAAAATATTCAGATCTTTTTGAAAAATCGTGGTTTTTCCTAAGATGCTAATTTCTTGAATATCTTCTTCTCGAGAAACATCAGATAATCTTAGAAAAAATATCCGATCTTATTTTAAAATACTCATATAAGGAACGAAAAACTTGAATATCCATCAATCACATCATATTTATTGATTATACATATGTACAACATCCAAAATGTTACATTTTGAATTTTAATTTAAAAAAATCCGGATGTAACCAACCCATGACTTTATCCATGTATTTAAGGAATATAAGATAGTTACAAAACGAAATTTGATAATTAAACATGCATACATATATAATATGTACGTTCACACTAATCAGCTATGAGAGCATTTTCAATACAAATTGAGCGCCATTGTAGGGAAACTTACACAAGACAAAAGTTCTACTTTTGTACAAAAGTTCTTCATTGAATTTTTTTATTACTTAAAATCAAGTTATTTTATCACGAAATAAATTTACACCGTCTCGGTAAGAATTTTAGTAACCGATACTAAGTTTCAGTTCGATAGAATTAACGGACACACAGACACACACATACATTTTTTTCTAGATCATGAAAACTTGATCAGCGATGGGTTCTGAGTTCGAATCAGTCAAAATTTCGAGTTCGAATTTTCGCATGATCACAAAACTTCATCTGTTGCTACTACGTACATACATATATACATAAATAAAGTAATATTATAAATAAATTGCCTTTAGAAAATGAAAATAAACACGAATGGGTTTCATTATTTAAATATTGGAGAATTAAACTGTTTGAATAAATAAGATTATACCACTTTATTTCCAAGCTAAATAAATATTGTTATACTAAAATATGCACGTATATTTTGAGTCAGGGTGAAATTTTCATTTTCCAATACTTTATCCGTGCTGTGCTGAAAACTCGTAGCCGCATTTCAGATTTATTGATGCAAACCGAATGAAAATGCATTTCTGCTAGTCTGAATTTCGAAATCGACAAGTGGTGGTCTTCTCGACCGCATTACTGTCCTATTGCCAGACAAAAATAAATGAAAACGCTCTAACGATCGACTCCAAACGTGCATTTGAATTTGCAATAACGAAGCTACTGATACGTACAAAGAATACAAACAGGATTTTCATTTATAGCAAATTGAGAAAAGAGAGAAGGAAGGGGGGAGGGTATGAGGTGATTTTCCCGAAATATGGTCATTGAAAAATAAATTTCCTTTGTACGAGTCAACGGTGATTCCGAAGCGGCCCGCCGGTTATTTCGCATTACTTATATTATTTCCAGAGAGAAGTTATTCGGAAGTGTTTCGAGAGACATCGTACTAGGCATAAAATGAACTGCAATTTGAATAATTCGATCATTTAAAATCATTCATGTAATGATATTCTCCTTCTATGTGAGAGGATATCAGCGTCGCTCAGCGCCGCCCGAAGGATTATTCGAATCCTTTTTGAGGGATTACGATCGCTAGGTGAAAAGCACTAAAACTGAAAAAGACCCGTAAACGCTAAACAGCTCGCTTAATGTTATACAAATTAATCTCTTCCAAATATTTTATAATACATACATAAGTACTATCCATTTTCCAAATATAACACATACATATTCAGAACATTCGATTAATTTAGAACAAACTTTGAATTTATCAATGGCGCAATTTTGCTGTAATTTATTTGTAGGTTGGTTACAAGATTACCAAAAACACATCAAATTGGTTTCAGACTTGGTATAAAATTTCCCACAGTTAGGACAGCTTTTTTACGAGCTAATTGATACAATACTACATGCATACAAGTATTTTCCGGATAATCTAACTTTTACTCTTCGTATTTTGAGTCTATTTGTACCACATTTCACACAAAAACTTATTCAATATTTAGATAAAACTTCAGATAATAAGAGTATGGGTATTACCTATATCGTCTCTCTACTCCTTTGCTTCTGGGCATGCTTGGGAACAATTCCCTTGAACTTCGGAGCAACCTCTCATTAATTCGATTTGTTCTCCAGCTTCTACGTGGCAATACGTCATGCCCGTCATTGCTGGAACAGTTAGGAATTTATGTCCCTAATAACTATTTATGTGCGTGGTAGACATCATCATTTGATGGTTGTACCTCCTGCTCGCACAATTCTTTATCGAATGACTCCTATTCCAAGAGTTAAAAGATTTCTCATTACCTCAATAAGCGTAAGTTATCATAGATTATTTTGACCTATTTGTCTGGTAGCCTGCGCTCATCATTATTTTCATAATTTAATGTGATGTATGAGTGGGATTTTGATCTTCGCCCTTCCATTTGGGCCTCGCCGGGATGTTTTGTATTTGCGGCTAGTTCTTATATCTATATTGATACTGGCTATAGATGCAAGACTTTCCCTACTTTGTGTTTTATTATTTGATATTTTTTTATTTGATATTTACTTTATCTGCTATTATTCTAATGCTATTGTTTGTTTTATGATTATGTATAAGTGTATTTTTTATTTATATATACATATGTATATATTTGTATTTTTCTCAACTCTCTATATTTTTTCGACCATTGTGGCGCATTAAGAACTCCTGTAATGCCACAATGGTCCAAACTTAAACTTAAATAAATAAATAATTGTACCAAAGCGTTCCAGATGTTACATTTAGACTACGTTCTATGTAGGTATGTACTTAAGCTATTTAAAAATATGTGTTGACATTTTCATAAATATAGACGATAAATATAAACCATGAAATAAAGTTCAATTTATATGTATGTACATATTCCGCACCGAGAAAGTCCAAACCATGATGTTTAGAAAAAAATCAATAACCACAAATCTGATCCAACTGACTCAATCAAATAATAATAAACGGATAAAAAAAATATTAGCTTTAAAAAAGTCAAAATTTTATAACATTAGCCGGACACTTGCAAGTTTCACACGGCGCTACTCGGTCAGTTAAAAGTTGGAAAAACCCCTTCTTAAATAATGTCGTATAAAATAGTATACCAAATTTGTACGGTCTAAATTTAAAACTGCAGATTTTCACATAAATTGAACATACAAAAATTCATCTGTATACAATAGATTTAATTCAATTTCATATAAACATATGAAATTTTCCAACCGAGCCAAAAGTCTACCCGTACAAATATAACCAGACCATTACTGAATCGGTTGTTAGACTCACATTATCGATAGTGTCATCGGATACAAGGCAAGTTCCGTGCCTTAAAAGTGACAATTTCCATGAGGGGTGTACGAAGAGGGGGTGGGGGGGGCGGTAGAGGGTTGTAGAGGGGTTCCAGGGGTGTTTCATTATGTAGGCGCCGGGCCCGGAGCCCAACTTGTAATGAATAGCATGACCGGCATAGTCTCGCGACAGCCTTTACTGCCCAACTTTTGCACATTATTCATAATCACAATGGTTTTTATAATTAATATGGCCGAATTAAAATAATTCCCGTTTACCTGGCGGGCCGCGCGGGCGCCCCGGAACTTCCGCACTTAATGCGACCGGAAATTCCATTACACTTAACTCACTTTTCGGATTATTCTGCCACGGCCCAACATCCACTGCTCCAATGGCGACAACTTGCCACGTTTATTTGCGAAACGATTGAATATTGCATGAGGACACTCATGTTGTGCGGTTCGTTTCGCTACTTTGATTGCGAACGCTTTAATTAGCCCAATTTTCGGATGGCTCGTTAATTTCACCGTATTAACATTATTTATGCCTGTGTAAAAGGTGTTCAAATCGGACAGAATCTATTGCTAATCTATTATTATAATATGTTCATAGAACAAAAATATCTTATACAAACTAGTATAAAATTTAAAATACGTATGTACATATTATATATCATTACAATAGTCCACACTTAATTATTTTAGTGATACATATATAATTAGTATAAAAAAAAACAATTTTCTCAACAAATAATTGTACTTAATCTTGCATATGTGTTTATGTACATTTTTATACATAATATGTTTATATAAATAATATGTACAAACATATATGCATGTATAGGTAAAATTATTTGTTGAGAAACTTGTTTTTTTTATACTAATAAGACTGTTCGACAAATGACGACTTTTGACTTTTGATTTGAACTGGACGACTACTTAGAGAGATTTAAAAGCTGAAAAATACTTCAAATGAAAGATAAAATATCCGACTATAGATTCCAATATTCATTTTGAACAGGAAATTGACAAATTTTGAGACATCGACCGAACAACACCAAGATATAGAAAAATAGCGCGATTTAAAAAAACACACATATATCTCCGAATATCGAGCCAATCAAATTTTTTTATTACCAGATTCGTGTTTACTGGGCATAGATCTCTTATAAAAGTCATATCTTGTCTCTGAACCATTTTTCGTGTCGAACAGTGTAATTTACATGTTATGTAAACTATTTAGGCTTATTATACAACTACAAATGATTGTGAATTTTTCATATTATTCAAAAATAGAGGTATTTGCATCAGCAGTTAGGCATATGAAAAGAGTAAAGACAGAAGCAATGACTTTTGGGCTATTTATTTATTTATTTACGCCTATGAAAAGCTTTTTAAATTATACATATGTATGTACATATGTACATACATATGTACATACATATATACCAGGAAGGCCAAGCATGTGAAACTTTGATAAACAATTTATAGAGCATTTTTACAGAGCATCCTAGAGACATCTATGAATAAATTTGAAAAACATTTGCATTTTTGCAGTATTTTGATAAATCAGCGAATCCGACATACTGAAAAACTCGAATTTGTGAGAAATAGGTCAAGGTTGCCAATTTGTTGGAAGTGTGATATTGAAATCAGATAAATTGAAAACTCTAATTGGAGACTGTTGACTTGGAATCACATATCCAAGGTCTGGCCAGCAACACTGGACAGGGATTAAAGCCGTGGCCACTCATTTTGAAAGCATTACATGCTAGCCCTTATTCTATGCTACTGAACGTACATATGCACCACTGTAAAAACGTAAAGGAGGTAAGTAAAAAAAGGATTCAACCTACAAGAGTGACGTAGTAAATAAGAGTCGCAAATGCATGTTCTTGTACCTTTTTACATTATATACATAAGAATTGTAAATACGTTTTTTTATTATTTCAGATATTTCTCCTATTATGCTGTACATTAATATTAGAATAATATAATACTATGATTACTAACAAAATTAAAAAAATAAATTAAAATTGTAAAATAGAAAACGATTAGCAGATCAGTAGCTATTAAAATAGATATAAGATGTATCGTGAACATAATTTATTAATAATAAAAATTATTTAAAAATAACATTTTATACATACATTTACATATATTTGTACGTAGAATCAATTGATGAAGGTATTTTTTTTTAATTTCAAAACATTTTTAATTGTCTTTTGGATTACATACGTATTTATATATGTAATAATATACACAATCTTTCTCACTATAATTAAATTTCTAACCTTTAACATTTATTCCTGTAGATTGGATCTTTTTTGCACAATTCTGTTTAGTAATACATTATAGACAATGACGTAGATATGGATACACAATATTCAGCTATTACCAATATCTAACTTTATGACTTAAAAAATTGAAATGATAAGAAAAAATAGCAAAAATTCCAAACCAATACTCAACCCAATTGTTTGAAAGTGTATAAAAATGTATATAATCGAAGTAAGATACTAAATATGTATATTTAAACCAAAAGTTTATTTATTTTTATTACATCCATCGTTTCAATAGTAAGATTTTTAATGAGTGTCCCCCCCCCCACTCCACCCCACCCGTTTAGCTCACCTCACATTTTTTCCAGGGGTCCTGAGGGCGTCCGAAATTATCAGATGTGATTTCGCACAAAGCAAATTGTAAAATGAAATTAGGCTGGTGTGCAGAGGGCGCCGCGTCCAGAAGGGAAGAAGACGCCACATTTCCATATTATAACGTAATTAATTAATTCCCTTACACGTGTGTGCCCCTCACGGTTAAAAAAAGTGGCATGGGGGGAGGGAGGGGAGGTTTTGGTGGCATACCCGGCAGTCTTTCTTTGTGCCGAAAGGTGATCGCGCAGCCCCGGCCACACACAAAGGGACAAAAAACAAATAACGCGAAAAACAAAGCGGGGGCGCGCAAGACGCGAAATGAAATTATGTCCGGGGGGGGTGGGAGAGAGGGTGCACGACGGTCCAGGACGCGTGTGGGTTTTCCTGTGTTTTGTTTGCTTTGCGGACGGACGTTCATATCATGTATTCCACTGTTTTATTTATCTACATGTATGTACTCTCCGACTACCTTGGTCCTCGCCAAGGAAAAAGTATTTGCCCTAATGTGATTCGTCTATTGGAGATTCGGAATACATACATACGTACATAAATATGCACATTATATGAGAATAAGGAATTTTAAGGAAAATAATCAATTCACTAATGTCCAAACCGAGCAAAATGGCAAAGTTTGAAGAAGATCGGATAAGAACCCAAACTTTGTCACACGACCAAATCGTTTCTGAAGTAAGAAAAGATTAGTAAAAATTAGACGATATTTTACAAATCGAAATTTTTTATTAACGCCATTTTGTCAACATGGAACAACGTAATATTTAATTACTCTATGTGGTTAATATATATATATGTATACATTTTTTTTTTATTCAATCCTATAAAAGGAGAATAGTCAAGGGTATTCAAAAGTAACGAATTTGAACGAAAAATCAAGAGTTTGAGTTGAATTTTCAATATTTTCTAGATGTAATGATGAATTTATACTTAAGAAGCTTAACATTATTATTATAAAAATAAGTAATTTTACCCGACAGAAAGAGAACAACGAGGAAAGACAGGAAGCGGAATACGTGGGTGAGAAGTATGACAAGGGTAGTGGACATAGTTGATACAGTAAAGAGATTAAAACGACAATGGGCGGGCCACGTGGCTAGAATAATAGACGAAAGGTGTACAAAAGAAGTGCTAGGATGGTACCCAAGAGAATGCAAAAGTGCAAAATGAAGACCGCAAGGAAGACGGGTAGACGAAATTAAAAAAAAAATGTGAGAGGTGAGATGGATGAGAGTTCCGCAAAAAAAGAAACGAGTGGAAGCGTGTTGGAGAGGCCTTCGTCCAACAGTGAATGGTGAATGGCTGTAAGCTATTACGACGATTATTAAGAAATTGTCTATTATTTATTTATTTTTTTAATGAAAGGAGTTTTAAAAAAATTGATAAAAAAGAAAATCAGTGAGCATTCTCATTCCTCCACTTTTGCTGTCAAATATTTTTTATCCAAGTATTTTTTATCATATAAATAATTAAGTTGAAGAATTATTTTTAAAATCTTTGGGGTTTGTAGTGCAGCGAGTTCTGTGATGAGGATGAATTCATTTTGAAAAAAATGTATGCATCCAAATGTTAGAATAGACGAAGTACAAGTTGTTTATTGTGACTTTTTTCTTCATTAGTTTCCCACTTCTTTATAACATCAAAGATTCATACAAAATTCCACAAGACCACTGACCTAATCACCAATTGATCGATGTGACTGAATTCTATTTAAAATTCCAGAAGATCATAAAGTCCTTATTATATCATAAACACGAGCTAGTATCAGTCAACCTAACATAAGTTGAACCTCTAGAATGTATAGTACAATAATATTATATATAATTTATCAGCATTATTATCACTATATATGTTTTATATAGTATATAAATATAATTAACATTATAATACATACAAATTTTAAACACCCCACGTCATTGTTCCCCGCAGTTTTAATTCGATAATTATTATCATGAATGAAGCCGGATACATAAGGCCCGCACTTAATGTAAAATAAAACAGTAATAAAATTTCACTTTGTATTATCACAACATTTCAGATTCACCGTCGTAAAAAAATCGTATGAATGTTAATAAAGTGGCAATACGCCGAGTCTAAGTTGGCGAGTCGTAAGCGTGGGGGTGGGAGTGGACGCGAAAGGGTTAACCGGACAATGGAACGTACCCGCCGACCGACTTAATATGTAGAAAATATTTTAATAAAATTACATTTGCCCACCCTCCCTCCCCCTACCCTGACGAGACCATGGACATTCCACAAAAGATTTTAAGCTCTCAACGATTTCAAAGCGTTTCTACGGTCGCGCGCGCGTATTTGTGTGGATGTGTGTTGTGTCGCTTAAAATGCCGCTTTTATTTTACACTCCTTAGCGCACAATCTCGCAATAATTACCGGGGGAAAGATATGACTACCTGAGAATTACACATATGTATTTTAAAAGTGGTGGAAGTTTTGCGATGGGGAAAATTCGCCGGTATTTCGGAGTGACTTGATTGCCGAGCGCTATTCAATAGAAGATTTCCATTTTCATCAGACCGAAGCGTTTGAAAAGCGGAAAATCTCACGTTTCGTGGCCGACCACATATGCAAAGCTCTCTATAGTTTCGGCTCGCTCTTCAAATAGTTAGCTTTTAAATTTCACTTGAAACTAAATTCAAAATAAACTATTTCAAATGAGTAAAATATGTCAGACTTAGTATTATTCCCGATGTTTTGAATCGTGAAATATTTTAATTAATCGTGAATTCTGCATAAAAAAGTAATCGTGAGAAAAAAATGATAATCATATCATTTCTTTTTAGAAATTATTTTTTTTATTTCCATCTAGTTTATTTTTACGTGATTCTTATTCGAATAGAATTTATTTTCATCTATTTAAATCATATCATAAAAAAAATGTTAAAATTGTATTTTACTGAAGAACATACCAACTAATATAATTGGATAATAAGACCTTACAGGTAAATCCCAATGCGCCTTCCTGGCCAATTACAAAAAATACAGCATTTTTATTTATTATACAAGTCGCTAAATTACGAGACACTGGCTTAAGCTCGCCATTTAACGAGACATCTATGAATTGTACATAAATTTTATTGTACATTTATCATACTCAAATAGTGGTGACATAGTAGGTAGGAATGATTTTTAGGCAATTTTTAATCGGGAACCGTTTCAACAATGAAATCAGAGAAAATTGGCAAACTCTGATACGAAACGATCGACCAGGAGTTACAAATATCCACGTCTGACCAGCAGCATTACAGATATACTCAGAAAAATTCTTTTCAATCGAGGTAATCTCATGGGATCGAACTCGGCGTCTCTCGGTGTTAAGCAGAAGCTTTGCTGCTGGCATATATTTATAAATAATTTCTATATCCGTGGGTGACGTAGCAAAAAGAACACATGACATATGGATGAAATAAGTGTTCTAATGGTACAGTACCAGCAAGGCCAAAGAGGAGATGGGTGGATGAATTTAAAAAAATATGTAGAACGATATACGTAGATGAGAGTTGCCCAAAATAGAGACGAATGAAGACGTGTTGAAGAAGCCTCTATCCAGCAGTGGATGGTGAATGATTGTAAATGATGATGATGACAATAAAATAAAAAAAATTAACATTAGCATTCTTTAACTTTTTAATGTAAGTAGTGTTGCGCCCGTTGATTGTTTAACAATGCTTTTGAAAATGAATTGATACAAAATGGGTAATTCAAACTTAATTTTATGACTTTTTGTAAATGTAATCTGAATATGAAAACTCTTAACAAGACTGAACTAAAACGTTATTCAATCCAACCTAATGGCAAAGTGATATTGACAATAAAACAATATATTGTCAATATCACTTTGACATTTTCCCTGACAAAAAACAGATATAATTAAGAAGTACCATTAGTTCCAGTCTCCGTGACGAGACAGAATGTTAAACGAGAGAAAATGCAAATATCGAAAGGCAAAGATCGAAAATCGAAAGATCTCGAGTCGAAAGATCAAAAAAAAAAAATAGTGCATGGTAAACGGTACATACTCATTTAATTTGCGCGAACAGGATACAACAGGAACAAGAGGAACAGGCTTTTCCTCCCGTATTAATGTGCGCGCGCAGAATTTAGACCCCATTAGTTCATATATAGAGTTTTGTTCTAGTGAAATTTAAAAAATTTCAACCTATCCAATTTGTTGTATAAATCAAATTTCAAGAAAAATCAAATTTTACGCCCGTTTTCCACATTAACATGCTATATATTTAGTGAAAATGTAACTATATTTTAAATTTGACCCACTTATCTTAAGTATTAAAATCTAAACTATCCGCCTAATAAGATTCCGTATGATAAATATACTTCTACATATGTACATATTCGTAACCACAAGGCATTTTTACTATGCAGCAATCAAGAAATAATATAAAATATATATATATTACATATGTATGTATGTACGTATATAATATCATGTGTGGATAGACATAATATTAAAATTCGTCGCGAGCAAGCTTTAGCCGTGACAATTTCGTTTACATGTACACATCTTGGATGGTGTAGCAGAGGTGCGTCCGCTAGTCTAATACGCCGTTTTTAATTCGTTTTATTATACGTGAAACTGTCGACACGACCCTCGCGTAATGTTATAAAACTTGCAAATGGCGTCCGCGCTGACCGCTCTCCAGAAAGAAGAAATTTGAATAATTCCCGCGCTGGGGCGGCCGCTCCACCAAGGCACACGAATGTTTAATCAAATCTCCCATTGTAATATCTCTTATGATTTTATTTCCACCTGCCACACCCTAACCACACACGCGTACCGACATATGAGCATGCTCCTATCTACATACATACACATGTACAGTGACTTGCACACAAAATTCAAATTCATTTAATCAATTTTCAAACTGTTTCAGTTTTTTTTCTTTTATGTTATGCACTATTAATAGAAGGGCAGCTTTTAAAAAATAGCATCGATTGAAATTGAAATTCATCCTTAAAATCCTGTTCGAAGTTTGGTTCATGCTGTTTGACTTAGGCCAATCATTTTTATCGACGACATAAAAGAAAATCAGGCTACGTAGCTAAGCTTTGGTTGTGTTCAGGCTTGTATCAGGATTGTGTTCGGGATCCAGAATGATGAAATAAAATTCTTGCTCCTCTTTTTGTATTACGTTTATTTGTAATTTAAAAGTACACTTTCCTTTGTTGCTCCATAAGGTGCGTGCCAACGACTGTTGTTTGTACGAGTGGGTCTCGAGTGACTACTTTCAAGTGTCCATGCTTTCGAACTGCTCAGTGATGTCAGTCTCAGTGATTTCACGTGTCCATGATGTTCATCTAAGAGGAGTGTCTCAATTGACCCACCTCCACGTGTCTGTCTGACTGTGCGTGAGCATTGCATCTTATAGAGCATTACACTGAATGGAGGGGGAATAAGATCGTAACAGCCATGAATGCAAGTCTGTCCAGGTTGAATTTATCAAAAACTAGTGCTTTTACCTGGATTCGCTCGGTAATTATTATATACACCGCTTAAATATGGCCAATCTAATAGTACACATTTTAATAAATTTATTTGAATATTTTTATTTTATTTGTTTTTTTTTTATTAAATTGAACTTCACGGATTCTACGAAACAAACATACATACATATATACAAAGTCTCTTTCAAAATTGTATATTAGATATGTAATACAAAGTTTGTTTTTTGTAATAATTATAAACTACATATTAAAGAGCAATCAATAATATGAGGACGGTTAATTGTGTTTTTTTGTATATGTTTTTATCATTGAAATTATAATTTCCCTAGTGCAATTACAATTTAACTGACTTAAGCAGTGAGTACGGATGTAACAAAAGAATTACAAATTCACTTCTCAATGTCAGTGAATTTGAAATTCGAACGCTAATGCACCATGCAATAGTGTACGTCGTACTACCAACCCAACTTAACCCAACTTAACCCAACCTAACCTAACCTTAAATAAATAAAAGCAACCCTAAATGTTGGCTGCTGAGATATTATGTTGTATATTAGGATATTTGACAGAGTGTGAATGGACAGGAGCGAGGTTACGTCATCATCGAACTGTCAACAATTATAATTTCACTAATAGGAGTCAGTGAATATATGTACATATAATGTTCGTGATCAAAATATAACTTTACCGAGAGAAAATTCAATTAGATATGATTTCACTGAAACTTCAATGTAATTATAATTTCACTGTGACACATACATATGTACATATATGTAAATATTAGAAATTAATTGTATTGGTCTATTGTTGGTGAATTTGGATTTATTCATGCAAACATGAATAAATCCAAATACAATATACATATGTATGTCCATAAGTATAATGGCTAGTGCATTTAATACTACGTTGACAAGCTGTAAATGTTCATATGGTTGCGACATTTGAAATATTTTTAAAATTAAATTTTAATTAACTAATTTTTACCATAAAGTCAACGTTTCCAACTGCAAATATTAGTATTTACGAGCCTTTTGTTCGTTAAGCAAACGCAGTCCTCGAAGCTTGAACGTAATTTAAAAAGTATTAATAAACAAAACGGCCACTTCTTCCCGGAAAACTAAACGTATGTATGTATGTAAATACTAACGCCATATGCACTCGATATTTTTCATACGATAGAGTGAAATACGTATGTCTAATAAAATAAAAACGTTGTACGTTGCTCGCTTCAAATATTGACACTGACCAAACGAATTACCAACGGAAACTTCCCTTTAAGCGTATAATTCCACTCATTTATATTTGATCACATAAGAAATTTCAACAGTATGAAGCTTTGTTCCGTACCCTTTTGTGCGGTGATACCTGGTCGTATACTCCTACTCGAAATTGCACAATTTTTTACATATTCTTTTGGTCGTTTAATTGTACGTATGAGTCATTTAATGTTCCCCAAACTTTATTACAGAAGTCACTGATATCATTGACTGAAAGCTTGCAATTTGATTTCGGGCAGAGATGAAATTTTTTTCAGGTTTAACAATATGTAATAATTTTGAAGATCAACTGTCATGGACTGCATGCTAATATTTGATATCAACTAATAGTTGAAATCAGTGTCATATGTAATAAATTTTATTATCTCCATATTAAAAATTTAAAAATCCACTAGAGATATATTTTCTCAAGATTATAACAGTTAATACTATTCAAAATTGACACCAACCAATATTTTTTCTTCCTTTCCTCTTTCAAATTATTTCTCTTCTTCCTTTAAATACATATACATATGTATGTATGTATTATATTACATATTTTTACTCTTTCCAAGTAGACGCTACAGTCAATTGATCATCCTTTTTTAGAAAACATTGGAAACTCTAGGATTATCACGACAGCAGAGAAAAAATTCATTTAGATCAAAATCTAATCTAATTATTATCAAAGTTATAATTTTGAAATGAAATTACTATTTATTCTGACTTATTTATTGGTTCGTCTTCTTTTTCTTATTTGATTTGGTATTAAAAGCTTTTTATTTATTTCACAATACAAAACAAAATGTGTTGCAATTGATAACTTATTTCAAGCAGAGAGTATTCTTTCTAACTAATGATTCTCTCCTTCATTTTAATCCCAAAATGCAAAGAGAAACCTTAGGAAACTATTATAATATATTATCCCAATCACTTCATTATAACAGACAGCATACTTATAAAAAAAAAGTACTTTAATGAATGTATGCATTGTCGACAGTAATTTTTCCTAAGTTTCAATAGATTATCTACTTTTGTGCTCTGCTTCAATCAAAGATAACGCACTTCGTCCCAATTTGGCAATTATTTATAAATGCTCCAAGTCATGTAAATGCAATAAAAAATAAATAGTAAAAGGAATTAATATCTTTTAGAAATGCTTTATATTTAAGAAGTCCTATTCGTGTGAATCGAGTCGGTGATTTCGTGCCTGAAAGTGCGAACAATATCGGCGTTTGACTAGGCGGTTTTCGGGGATATAATGGCGCGCAAATATCCCGATTAACCGGAATATCTGATACAGTCGTCAAATAAAACAAAGGGAGAGTGGATGTCGCATCTAACCCACCCCAGCGATTCCTCCTCACTTTTCGCAATGGAGTTTGCAACGCGGGCAAGTGGGTGGCGAAAGGAGGGGGGGGGGAGAGTGTGGCAGGGGTTGCTCTTGAACATTATTTAAGAAATTGTTCCTCTTACTTCAATTCTGTTTGCAAAACACCGCCATCGCTGTTTATTACACTCCACCTACAAATACATTATTTGGAACAATATCGGATATAAAACGGCCCGAGTACGGCGACGGCTCTCCCTTATCAATTATTAACAATTTCGGACAAATTTAATTTTAAACTAACTGGCCGCACTCGCCCCTCTGCTTATGATGCTCGTTCACGGTGAATTATTTCACGTTAAATATCAATAAACGAAAGTTTTTCGTGCCCATTCTTATGCACAACATATTATAATTTGAAATTATAATATTTTGACGTATGGAATGGAATTTGGTAATTTATTGGCAAACTTTTTAATTCATTTTAGTACAATATAAAAATATTATAACAAAATTTAGTAATATTAGCAACAATGCATTGTTATAAAAAATCATGAAATTGGAAAAATCAATGGGGATATTTCTACGCCTATTACAAATAAATACATAAACTTGTTTTTATATGTAATATATTAGATATAACATATCGTTTTATATAATAAAATATTTTGTGGAGCATTTTGAGTAAATTGTATAATTGAATCCTTAAATATTTTATTAAATATGTCGATTAAAAAATGAATATATAAAATATATAAAAAAAAAAGAATTCAAACCTACACCAAATAAAAGTTATTACTTTTTATTAAAGATGTATTGATTCATATTATCGATACATTAATTTTACATTCATCTTTCAATTTGCACGTCATATTTTTACAATAATTCCACCATCTTTTCTATACGTCATACGTCATTATTCTCATTATTTTTGCACAGTCGAAAGTAATATAAGTATAATTTTAAATAAAAGCCAATTTGGGAAACTACAAATGCTAGTCAAATACTAAAATACAAAATGCTACAAGAAAATTGAAATACAAAACAGCTATATAAATTTAAAAAAAATCTCAATAACAATAGATATTCGATTTTCACGAGTACTTTTGGCCAGTCTAAGCGATTACGTTTGAACCCACTATATTTTCAAACAGTTTGTAAATAGTTCAAATGCTCTAAATTCATACAAAATCGGCAACAAAACGAGACGAAGACCGTCGCAGGTCTCTATTCCTCCACCCCTCCCCCGGTAACACATTACAGACGGCAAAATAAGTGGAAAATTTCAAAGCCCCGCTCTCCTCAGTGGCAACTTCCAGCCACTGCGAGTATCGCGATATTTGTTCTCTCGAATTCGCGAACGAAACATTTGGACGACCACCGAGCTCTTTCGCTCGCGCAAAACGACCCACCAGCCAGAGGGAAATGCACCGATGTTCAAACGGTAAACCCACAACCCCGACAGGAGAAGCCGAGGATAGGAGAGGAGAAGGCGGAAGAGGAGGGGAGGGGGGCGGAGGGGATGGTGTTTCTTATCATTTATGCCATTATTAGTAATTAGTGTTCAAATAGACGCCGCTTCTGGTATTAAATATGATAAATACAAATGTATAGGGTTTCGCGCCGACGACTCGCCGCGCCCGGATGAATGTGAAAAGTGTCTTTGAGAGGGAGAGGGGAAGAAGATGCGGTGGAAATGAGCGACCGAATTAAATTTTCCGACCGGGCTGGTAATGTTTTCCATCTTCGGGCTCACTTTTCCGAGGCCCAAATTACCGCCGCCGTGTATCGAATGCTTTATTGCGCGTAATCATCCTTACGCGATACGCTCAAACAATTACTGCTGGATGCTGCGACACGCTTTCAAACTTTCGAACGACGCCACCGCGCTCTGTGTATTTGATTGGACCTACATTTTGTTTGGTAATATAATATAGGGACCCGTTAATAAATATAATTACCAACATACGATGTAGAGTGTTTAGACAAGAAGGCTTTCTTTTCATGTTTCTTGTCTTCCATTTCACATTGATAGATTCCTTAGCAGAAATTTCCAGCCAAGGAAGTGTTAAGAAATTTCACACATACTAATATATATATATATATATATATATATATATATATATATATATATATATATATATATATATATATATATATATATATATATATATATATATATATATATATATATATATATATTTAATTTAAATTTATTTATTTATTTATTAACATGATGGCGGCCGCTGACTCATATTTATATCATGTTGGTTGCACAACGCTTAGTGGCCGCTGGTACATATGTACATATGTACATATATGATTTACGACTGCACGAACTGTTTCAGTCACGTTTGCGTCAATCGTTTGTGGCCGATGATACAATGTTGTATCACATTTTCGTTTATGACGAAAACGTGATACAAATATATATCAGCGGACTGAAAAATATATTCTGCACAAAAAATATATTCACGCAGTTGTGAATCATATATGTATCAGCGGCCAGTAAGCGTTGTGCACCCAACATGATACAAATATGAGTCAGCGGCCGCCATAGTGTTAACATATTAACCACAGCGTCACTGTGACCACACATATACATATGTATGTACGTGATAAAGGCAAGGCCCCTCTTTCATTTTATTTCATATTTTCCACTACCATGACAGATTGCTGTAAATCGACTCTTATGGCTAAAACCCTGTGCATATGAATCTAATATATAATTTCGAAAGAGACTTTGTGTGCTTGTTTGGTTTGTAAAATCCATGACGTCATCGAACAAATGAATTTAATAAAATGTTTACTATTAGATTAGCCATGTTTAAGCGTTAAGTTTATATTACAAATACCGAGCGGATCCGGGTAAAACCACTAGTATACATACTATACATTTACATAGTATGAGCCGTTATATTTTAAAGTGGCATAAGTACACTTTTTTCATATCGAGAAATATTTCCAAAACATTGAATATAATGTTCTGCGTTAAACAATATTTAAAATCACTGGTGGCCCGTAATACGTCTATTCTGCTTTTCTAAGATTCTGGACATATCGTATTAAAATAAGTGATAAAAACTTTAATCAAACAAAAATAGTGTTTTTGGAACTGAAAATTGGACTTCCGCCACTGTCAAATATCAAGGCTCACATGTAAATTTATAGAAATTTTAAATTACATTCAATCAGACAGTCGTGACAAATAGAGGCCGGGTACCCAATTTGTGAAGAACAGTTTCAAAAATTGAATCTGATAAATTTAAAAACTCTGATTGAAAACGATCGACTTGGAGTCACAAATATCCAATTCTGACCAGCAGCATTAAAGATAATACTCAGAATAAATTCTCTTCGATAGCGGTCATGTCACGGGATCAAACCCGGTGACCTCTCGGTGCTTAGTAATAACGCAACCACCGAGCCATGCTGCTGACTATATATTTTATTATAATCAATAATAAAATTTTGAACTTAAATCATTATAAGTGTTTTGGTTCTAATTTTCGATATAAAATTCGCATAAATATAAAATAAATTTTATTCAATTGCAATACTTTAATAAGTACATATGAATCAAATTTATTACCAGAATTAAAATTTAGTTTTATTTTACTCAAATATTTTTTTTTTAATTTGGAACCATCTATCGATTTTACTTATAAAAATATCATACATACGTAATTACCAAAAATGAGATCATTCCGACCAGACTCTATAAATTCGGCATCACCACTTTGGTTTTTAAATATCAATCGTAAAATAAAATTAACTAGTGTCTTAAAGTAAGCGATCTACTTATACATTTTATATCATCAATTGAACAAAGTTCACATCACAGACTTGAACATTCCATACAATAATAAACATATTCCATTTACACGGATACCATTCTTCGGCGTGCAATCAATCAATCAATCGCATTTATAATAAAAAAACGCCATACACGTTAAACATTTTCAATTTCATTAATAAAAACCAAGATGGTTACTGAACCGAACTGAACACAAGTTACAAGTTATTTGATACGATTGTGTATCAGAATAGATTTGTTCGAAAATCAATCAATCCAAACAAAATAAATTACAGATTTTTTTAGCAGATAAATGACGCTTGAGATGACATGATGGCGTAATATTTTTTCCGTTAACCCACATTGTTATCCAGCTGTGAATCGTGCAAAACCGAGGCGCTAATACTGAATTATCAAGTAGAGCTCCCCGAGCGGGTGACTGGGGGTGGTGAGTCTATGGGGGCCAGGGGAGTCGTTGCGCGGGCCGCGGGCGGGCCCCGTTAACGCGAATGACGCACCTGAAGACCCCGAGTTTGCAATCAGCACTTTGCATAATAAAACAGTATCAGAATGCTCCCTGATAAATATTTTTGTCCTACCACCCAGCATGCAGCAACCTCCCCCTCCCCCTCTGGAGGCCGCAATTGGGCTGGAATAACGGTCGGGGTGGGGGGGGGGGTTGGAGGGAAACCCGCTTGTTTTCATCTCTTCAACCCCTGAAATTCATCAAACTTCTTTAACGGCTTAATACATAGCGGCGGTGATGAAACAGGACCCAAATGAAAACTTCCCATATGAGGTATGTACTTACATACATATGTACTTCTAGTATATACGCAAATTGTATGCAGCTCAAAATCTGTGAATATCTTGCAATATATTACATATATGAAGCAGTGGGTGTAATACCAGCAATAAACGAAAATTATCAAGATATTCAAATTGTTCTTTTATAATTATGAATGAAGGTGAGATGCATTTTTCAAATCAAATGAAATTTTTTAGCATTTCGGTAGATATTTTCAATGAAAACTAGTTTGATCTGTAATTTTTAATGGAATTGATTAATTTTCTTGATCTATAAATGTAATATAAAATTCAGGGTTCGAGCTATATAAACATAAAATTAAGAAAAGATGATGAAAAATATGCGTGTGTCAGAATTACGAACGAATCTTCCTGTGTAATATTTATGATAAAATTAATCAACAAGAGATGTATAATGAAAGTGCCCAAATCGAAAGTTTATAGATGTACAAACCCTGTATGTATTATATAAATATACATACATATGTATAATATATAACAAAAAAATGTTTGGCGAGCTTTATGAACTAAAGAATCGGGATCTTTCAATCTTAAAACTTGATATTTTATTTCAATCGAATATGTACACTCGCCTTCACAGATTGTTCCATAACAATAATACACCAAGCATTTTAATAAAATGCGAATTTATACAATCATCATCCACAGTGACATCTATGGAGAAATTTTTGCAGCATTTTATTATAGAAATTGGCGAACCTCAAGACGCTGAATAACTTGCGAGAGAGATTGGAAGGAGATGCCAATTTCAGGAATCGTTTCAATGAAAATCAAAAAAATTGGCAAACTCTGAAAGGAAAAGACCGTTACTACTCCACTCGAAACATAATATGCTAATCCACGCTGCTGATTGATGGATGTTGAGTGAACCGAATGCAGGTTTAGCAACTTAGCAGTGGTGCTGCAACTTGCAACTTGTGGGTGAGAAGTAAAAAATAATAAAAAAAAAACTTACAGATATATGTATACAGACGGATAAAAACAAGTGCTCGAATGGATTACCGATAAACTATGAAATAAACATCGATAATAACCCTATATACATATGTACATAGTATACATCGTGAGGAAATTGACATTGCCCTTTAAAGAATAGTTGATATGAGAATCAAAAAAAATCTAATTATACATTATGGCTTTATAGAAAACATATTGAAAACTGGGCAGGTGAACTAAAAAAATGCTATACAACACATGAAAGCTATACTTGAAGGGAAAAAATATTTGGAATCACTTCCATCTAGCAATATACATATGTACGTAGATACTGTGCAAAGTTTGATGAATAATATTTGAATGATTCAACGGTCGATTCAGTTCCACGTGGATTTGGTGCGCTGGATTAAAATTACCAAAAATTTTAGCCATACTTATGTAAATGCAGGCGGCGCACACGTTCCCCGAAATATAGATGAGGGGCGATAATAATGCGCCATCCGAATTTCCCGCGAGTCAAATTTTCACTTTTGAAATGCGTCCTTTGGTCGACAGACTTCAGTTTCCGCCTAACCTCCCCCCCCCTCCCACTCCCTCCCCTCAATCCCTTTGAAAATGCAAAATATTCGCATCATACTAAATGTGCCTTCAATAGAGCTGGTCGTGTAAAATTTCTAATAATACTTAAGTGTGCATTTTATAATAAAAAAAGAAACATATTTAGCATAATGTATGTATGTATGTATGTAGGTTCAAATTGTGATTTAATTATATAATATTTTATTTAAATTTGTCGCGTGCTCTTTGTACGCTAATCGATGAATCTGCATATTGGCCTCTCAGAAACCTTATCGAGTTACATACATACATGTAATGGAAAGTTTTATAAAATATACCGTTTATAAAACATTAATATTGAAATATAATATGTACGTGCGAAAAGGTTTTTAATTATATTTTATTTCATGACAAATCACGTCAAGAAATTATACGACGTGTAATCGATCGAGTGCCAAAATTAATAGATGGATTGTTTGATAAAATTTTTAATTAATAGTTCCTTATATGTACTGTATAATAGTGTTTCTAAAACGACGAATCCAAATAATACAAATCATCGCAGTTTACATCATTTTCTTAATTACAAAATTATTAAAATCGTTTTTATACGATCCAATATATTTTACTTCCTTAGTAGTTGTTTTGAATTTTTATTTATGTTCTTTATTATCCCGATAGCTATAATATAATAAAACGGTGAAATATTTATCTCACGATACAATAATGTCTGTATTAAAACTAGAGATAGCGCATCCTCGTCCATTTTAATTAAAACAGAAATTGTCCTCGGATACTGTCGCGCAAAAATTGCATATAAAATCAGTTATCTTTAATTTTATACAGAGAAAGTTTATGACGGCGGATGACGCGATATCGCACGAGCCAAACGAATCTGCGATTAAACATTATCCATAAGAGAATATAATGAAGTCAGCGGAAAGTTTCGCGAAGGGAAAGAATGTCTCTCATGGCTCCTTAGGCCGTGAGAGTTTAGGAATAACAAGGCCCCCCCATTTAAGTCCTCGCGGGGCATAAAACCTTATTAATTATTTTTCACGGCCGTTACTTTAAAAGATAAATTAATCCAAACGGTCGTAAAACGCACCTTTAGCAATGACAGCCAGTGGATTTATCTTTATAGTTAATTTTAATCTCAACCCATTAGCACCTGAATATAATTTCGCGAGTTCAAGAAGAAACTTTTGCCCGGGGTTTTGAGACTCACATTTGTCGGGTGGGGGTTGGGGTGAGGTGTGGCACAGAACTCTAGGGGGGGTTCGAGTGGGCGGCAGTGTCATCTCTCATGTCTTGGGTGGAGCTGGGCGGTTTGGGGCGCCTTCCCAATGGCGCCTCAACCCCCCCCCCTGCCCCATCGTTGCCCCCCCGCGGGCAAATCGTAAAACCAGGTTGTAGGTAACTCTTCATTAGGTAGAGAGAGACGCGGCCAACGTCTCCGGGAGTACCTTAACAAGTTTTAAGACCATTACTTCCTCAGTACTTTTCGTACGTAATCACGAACACAAGGGCGTGCGCAGTCAATCATTCAAGCTTTTTTACAATGAAACTGATAAACTTTTGCTTCTTCTACTTTTTAAGTTTCGTTTGTGAACGCGGTGAGAATATTCGAAAAAAAAAGTCCTTCAAAATATTGAATCGGAATTAAGTTTATTGTGCTTAAAAAGTTTGCGTATGTTACATTGTACTACAAAAACTTTCTCATTCTCACTTGTTTGGTTTGAATATAATTTTAAAATATAATACATATATTTTCAAATATAAAATTAATTTAAAAATATTTTATTAAAATTTAATATGAATTTAAAATTCAGTATTTTTCATATTTTTTTTTATAAAATACTTTCAAATGTCAAAATTTTTTTGATTCCAATTTCCTTTTCCAATTTCCAAAAATATAATTTCTAATTTTCCTCATTAGAAATTATATTTTTGGGCAAATTTACCATCCAAAAATATATATACATACATATAATATATTTACATATGTTTTTTTATAAAGTTTCAAACTAGTGAATGCATACTTATCAATTCAAGATATATGTAGGTACATAATTCCTAAGTACATAGTGCAAAAATTTAGAAATCTAATATATAATTTCGAAAGAGACTTCTTTGTATGTAAGGTTTAATGTATGTATGTATATAATGTTTGGGTGGCAGAATCAAGAAAAAACCTATATGCTGTTTTCTATCAATATTTCCACTTGCAAAATAGTTCCCTGAGCATTTAGTGCCATCTACTGAAAATTAATAAATTTTTCTATTGCTGTTTTATTTTGTTTATACATACATACATATGTAGGTAGGTAGGTAGTTTTTACTTATAATACACCCGATCAAATTTTCATCGGGTCTATCACTAGTGTAAGATACATATTCACAAAGATTCTTTTAAAAATTAAATAATTATCCATAGACCATTTTTATGTTTACCAAAAATAATTCATTGAAATATGCGGACGAATTAGAAAATCCACATCATTTTTTTTCCCTACTATTTTCCGCCATCCTCTGGTCTGTTTCTTGTAGGAACCGTGTTCTTATTATGAGTCTACCACACAATATTATTTATATTTATTTTAAAGTGTTAATTCAGTTCGCGTGTAATTTTAAAGTCACGTGAACGCAACATACTAATTTTAATTGCAAAACTATGTCGTCGGGACACAAAGTACGAATTTACTAATTAACAGTACCTACATACATACTACTTTATCATGCAGGGTGACTATCGAAAATATAAAGTCGAAACGATTGTGGCGAAAGGGTTGTCGAGTGTGGCGAAAGGGATGAGTGGATAGGGGGTGGTAGGGGGGGGTGGTTGTGGGTGACAAATGAAAATGAATTGGCAGCGCGCGCCCCTGCTGCCGCATTATCTGCCATAATAAAATTCATTCGCCGCGCCCGTAGATATTTTGCATTAGAGTGGTTTTCATAAAACAAGATTTCTATCTTAGTGTAAAATTGTCGGTTCATGTAAAATAGTTGACGGGGTTTGTCTTCGCGTTTTCTGCGTGTCACATCGTGTTTAAACGTCGGCCAGGGGTAGAACAACCCAAGAAGCATGGACTAAAAATTGACACTAATGTCTCTGGAAAAATCGTACTGAATAATATAATACACACACATTGAATAAATCAAGAATATTTTCTTATTCAACTTATAACTAAGAATATTGTCATTTCACATTTGTTTTGTTTTATCAAGTTTTTTTTATTCCACTTAATTGTAACACTGACTAGTATATCTACGCATTTATGACCAAATTTGGGTAAACTTATTAAAAAAAAAACACAAGGCGAAATTTTCCTTTAAAAATGACACGAAAATAGGGGGGGGGGGGTGTCACCTTATTTGCAAATCGATTAATTGGACTGCATGTGTTGTTGAACTTTCGACTAGTCAAAATAAAAAGTGAACTAACTATTCAAAAATGAAAAATTATTCTGTGCAATACATATTTATTGCACAGAATAATCACTACACAATGTGCACACTGTGCATGTACATACTTACATATATTGTGCAACACAAAGATAAAGTTATACGCCTGTCATCAATTTTCATGATTAAGTAAATTTTAATTATTTTAAATCAAAATAATGCATAGAGATGTCCCATTTACTTTTATAAACTTATGTAGATATTATATGTTCACCATCACGTCAAACAATGTATTTACTTATTTGGTTGTGTGCTAGGTTCATAACAAAAATAGACATCTAAGCCAAGATTTCCCAAACTATATTCCGCGGAACACCAGTGTTTAAGTAGAAGAAGAAGTTTCCAAAGTATTTTTAGAACACCTATATAACTTGAAAACAACTATTGCAATATTTTCCGAAACCTAGTAAGGACGATTCCTGGGTACCGAATCCATTTTCTGTGTCAGCTAAACCAGTAGTGACTATGAAAATCTAATTGATTTAATTAGTGACTGATTTGAAACAAAAATACAAAGATTAGCCTTCAAATGATTTCTTGGTGAGTTTGTCAGAAGACTATTTAAATTTTTCAAAACAACCTATTATTGTTTCACTTCCGTTTCCTACAACCTATTTATGCGAAGCGGGATTTTCTTATTATGCTGCAACGAAGTCAAAGTGAAGGGACAGGCTCGACGCCACACCAGATATTACATATGTAGAATGCAACTTACCAATATTGTGCCTGATATCAAGAAGATATAAAATTCAAGCACTCAAATCATCAAAGTCATAAAGTGCTTTATTTATTCATATTTTTATGTTTATAATTATATTATAGTTATTTATAAGTATTTTTCTAATAGTTTTGATATATTTTTTGCATATTATAATCTATATATCTATTTTAAGTTTTTCATAGGGCCCGAAATGAATTTTCCAGGGCCCGAGATTCCTCCCGACGGCCCTGGGAATTACCCAACCTTAAAAATAGGCTGTGTTCCGTTAAAATTTCCAGGTTTGCCAAGTGTTCCATTGCAGAAAAAGTTTGGGAAACCTTGATCTAAGCCAACATAAATCGAACATCTCACTTCGTAGTACATAAAATGGAATTGCATATAAAATCATACAGTCATGTTTTTTTATAATGTGCATATGACCTTCTTTTAGCCAACTTTAATACAAAATTTCAAGTAGAATCAAATTTTGACTTGACACAAAAGTGAATAACGTCACTTGACATCCTCTTAATCTTCACATACAGATACATAAGCATCCAAATGAACGTATCATACAAGTACGTTTGTGTGTGTGTGTGTGTGTGTGTGTGTGTATGGTAGAGAGCACGTTCGGCAATAGGAAGTGTCGCGATTCGCGTGTGTAGGTGTCGTTTGGCCCGCTGGGGAATGCGAGGCCATAACGGGCAAAGGGTTAAGTGGTATGTGGAATCACACATTCCCTTTTGTTTCAATGTGGATAAATAATGTGTGTGTTGGAGAGAGAACAGGGGCACGTCTCCTCGGCCAATGGAAGCCAAGAAGCCCGGCACGAGATATTTTATTGGCAATTCTGCGCGCGCGTCCCTTGTTTGCCCACATTTGAGGAATTCTTCCAGCAATCGTTACAGATACAATGGCCATGTCACATTTCCCGAATTCAACGCTCGCGTTCAAATTAATCTCGCCGGATTATTTTCATTACGCAAACGCCGACCCAGTGCGTGCCCCATTCCTGACTATCATCACCCCTTTGCACTCCTAAGCTTTTTCGGTCGATTCGTCAACCCTGCCATGCAAATATCACCTAATTCTTTCCAAATTTAGAATGCTCTCTATCTACTTATACCTGCCATCGTCGTTATTTATGCCTCTTAATTAGTCAACCATAATAATCTAAATAAAAACAAACAAAACTACAACATTTAAATGCTTACACATATGCAAAATTTCACAAGTTTGTTAATACTGTAGTTATGGTTTTGTAAGCCTATCTGATATGCATACATATGTATGTTATAAAAATTGATTCAATCATTAATAGGCAAAGCCAGGTGATAAATACATATTTTATTTTGATTTTTACATATGAAGGCTTGACAGGAAGACCCCAATGCGCCCTCCTGGACAATGACTTACAAACAATGCAGCATTTTATTATTACATAAATCACTGTATTTCCAGAAGCTGAAGAACACGAAATAACAATTAATTAATTAATTAATTACAGAATTAATCCATTGAGACATCTATGGATTTAGATTTGGTACATAATTTTTACAAATTATACACACGATAAATACAGAATATTTGTGACAACAGGAAAGATGATTTTTTACCAATTTTGAGGAACCGTTTCTGCAATGATCAGATAAAATTGGCAAAGTCTGATAAGAAACGATCGATTTGGCGTCACAAATACCCCCAAATACTTATGGCGGATCTAACCCAATGATCAGTTGGTGCTAAACATAAACGCTAACATTAAGCCATACTGCTGTACATATGAACATATCAAATACAAATAGTAAATAATAATTTATATATAAATAGTCAAATACTAATAGTAAAAATATATAAATGAAATTCACATAGTAATTGAACATTTTAAATAAATTTTCTATTGCATATATCTATGATACGTTATATTTGACAGTGGCAAAAGTCTAATTTTTATTTCCAAAAAAAACTAAACTATTTTTGTTTGACTTAATGCACAAATTGTTATATCAATTATTTTAATTCGATATTTCCAGAATCTCGGGAAAGCAGAATAAACGAATTACAGGCAACTAGTATTTTTAAATATTGTTAAACGCAAAACATTGTAACACTCATCTTAGAGGTCACTCTCTCAGACTTCAAAAAGAAATACCGAATAAATTGATCAAATATTCCTTCTTTTCAAACAGAGTGGTTTTGAATACAGTTTGGAATAGTCTTCCCAACAATGTAGTAAATTCTAAAAACCTAGTTTTAAAAACAAGCTAGATGTCTTTTTAACACCTAAAGGATTTTTTTAATTCTTCTTTTCCAATATCATTTCTATATTTAGTTATTATGTTACCGTTCCAGGTATTTTTATTTTTATTTTTTTTATCTTTTGGTATTTTCTCTTATTTCGTATTTTTTTCTTTTATCTTATTATTGTTATGAATATTTTTGTTTTTATTTTATTATTTATATAAATCAAACCCCGTGAGTCTATCGGCTTTGCCGCCTTTCCCATGTATTTTAAATAAATTACATTTAATGTTTAGCGAGATATTTCTCGAAATGAAGAAAAGCAGACCAATTTCAATTATAACGGCTTACAATTTCTTGTTATTATAATTGAAACAATTTCAATTATAATAACATACATACATACATATGTGTGTGTGTATTAGAATTAATTTTCAAGTATTTTCATTAAATAATTTGCACTGAAACTATTTTTTATATAAAAAACAGATGTACACTCTAACATTCAACGGGTGATTTTGTAAAGAAATTAATATCTAGACAAAATAAGCATATGGAATATTTAAATTCGAATAAAAAATAAAATAAAAGAATATGAAATAATACACTATTAATTTATTTATGTATAAATAACTGAATAGTACCACATGGCTATTGCGCCATACTTTCGCAAGATGAAGCAATTTATTTGATCTGTTAGAATGATAAAATTATAATACTTGAGAATATCATCAACGACAATCAAAAAAGTACACGATTTTTTAATGGGATTAACCGTTGTAAAAAATAATTATAATATAAATAAGTTTAAAGGTATGATAATCTAGAATCAATGAAAAAAACCTGATCGTCTATTCAGGATGAACAAAGACGACCGCGATGTTACCGTATTGGACATTTTCCGCCTAATTTCTACCACCTTCTAATTTTTCACAAGTTGAAATACATACCAAAGTATTCGCAATCACAATAAAACTGCTTAAATTCAATAACTCTGACCTGGTATTATAATTCAATGACTCTCCAGGATGTTTTCAGCTAAAGTCCTGCAGGAAATTCCCGATTTTCCCGTCTGATTCCGACTTCTGTGAGTGCACTAAAACATGGCCAACTATGAAAAAGTGCACGATATATGCACTTCATTTGTTTGAACAAGACATGCACTATTTAAAATATATATAAATTCAAATTCAATTCCATATAAGAAAACGAATAAATAATACATTTTTCTTTATTCAATCATTGCTCTATACTATTTAATTACCCTAAAAATAATTTATAATACACCCATATTTACTAACATGAAAAAACTACATGCCATAAATAATATTCCGTTTGTTACAGACATTACTAAAAAACTAACCAGTAGATTCTATGACAGAATCACTAATAACCAAACTAACACACTTGTGAATAGTCTCAGTGATTACAACAAAATGTCTATACCCTTCAGGTATAAACACAGATTACCTAAACTCAATCTGCTTTAGGTGATCGACTTTAGATTGTTTTTAATTAATATTATGTATTAGATGTATTATGAGCATTTATAAGAATTGTAAATAGGTTTTTGAGCTCTTTTTCCTATTATGCTGTACATTAACATTAGAATAATATAATACTATAATAACAAACAAAATTAAATTAAAATTGTAAAATAGAAAATGATCAGTAGATCAGTAGCTATTAAAATATATATAAGATGTATTGTGAACATAATTTAATAAAAATACAAAGCATTTAAAAATCAAATACTATTTGTTCACTTTCATGATTCATATTATATTAACATTAATTTAAAAGTGGATACATATCACTAGCGAATGATATTACATTGCAATAGTATATGTATGTACATGTATTATGTAATTACTCTTCATAGTCAAACTGTTACAATCAAATACTCTTCCGCTTAGTGCTTTCGATAAGTACCTATGGGTGTTTCGATTCGGACGTGACTCAAAGGAAAATCTATATAAATTATTCACGGTTTGCAGATTTTCGCCGTTGTTTTGGCAATAAAGGGAAATTGACCGCAACCGAGTTTATGGCGGCCGTAATGTATTACCAAACCAATCTCAATAAATTTACACCATTAATTTTCAACAGTCACCAGTGCTCCCCCAGACCGACTCTCTGATCTCGTACTGTCAACAAAATGTTCTCCCATAAATAAAACCTACGAAAAAATCCCAACTATTATAAAAGGAATTATTTTAATGAAAATATGTACAAAAGATTTAGCACTGTTTCATTATTTATATGCATTAAATTATTATTATTTATTATTATTATTATTATTAATATTATAATTTATTATTAGTAGTATTTATATATTTACTTATATATTTATTTATTTATTTTTGTTTACAATTTTCAATACTCTTTTTATTATCTATATATTATTTATATGGGCGTTGGGGATTGCATTATTCTCCCCATCGTCTGGAATAAAAGCTTTTATTATTATTATTATTATTAAAGAAAATATAAATTATGACGATATTATAATAAGTATTATGTACTGGAATGTCAGTAACACAATTTTTCCCAACAGACCAGTTTTGCAACACAATTTTAAGGAAATCTTAATCTCCACATCAATTCTTTGATCAATTGATGTGGGGAATTTATGTGATGTGGAGTTTCTATACCATTCAACTGATTGCGATGAAATTTACATGAGTTTTTGTGTGTATGCCCGTGATGTTTTCTGTATAAAAAATCGCCCAAAACCGGGAACGGGAACGGGAAAACCGGAATGAGTGGCATTGCAACCCAATAATTTAAAATTTTTTTCGCGTCGTCACATGCGTTGTTAGGGTAAAATAAACAAACAATTGAATAATTTAAAATGTGTTCCCCGCCTGCGTTTTTCCTACAAATTATCATTACTGTAATTGAATTCGATTATTAAGTATTAATTTGAAACTGAAACATTCACTTATCGAAACACATCGAGAAACGGGAACGGGAACGGGAATTGCATGCGTTATTGTGGCATTGCAACGCATGCCGGGTTCAGCTTATCTATATATTGTATATATAAAATTGAATGTCTGTTTGTCTGCTTAACCACTCAACCGATTACGATGGAACTTTCCGGATCTGTTGTATGCATGTCCGGGAAGCTTACTGTGAAAAAAGGGGGAAAAAACCTCTTAATAATAATATTCGTAATCACGATTTTACCGACGCGAAAGTATGAAGCGCCAATGTGTAGTTAAGGAAATGTTAATTGGTAACTAACTTGCGCGCACCCATGCCAACCATTGTGTAGTCAAGGAAATGTGTTCGTTGGTAACCACGTTACCAGTTGGCTTATAACGACACGGCGTTGAAGAGACGTCAGCAGAGCTCCAACCGGAATGGGAATTGCATGCTTTATTCTGGCATTGCAACGCATGCCGGGTTCAGCTAGTAATTAAATTAAGTTCTGTCAGGCAGCATATTTTAAATGACTTCTAGCTACATACATATTTACACATGTTGTTTTCATTTTTTAATTTTATTATTTAGCATAATGTGTATGTATGTTGGTTTTATCTTTATTTATATGTGTATGCTATTTTTTTATTTTTATATATATGAGTAATTTATCTTTATTTATGTGTTTATTTGTATATGCATGTATAATGTTTGTTTGTACATATGTATATGGATGTATGTATTGTATGTGTATGTGTATATGTATATATATATATGTATATGTGAATATATATATGTGTAGGTGTGTATGTATGTATATGTATATATGTGTATTTTTATATTTATGTATGTATGTATGTGTATATGTGTATACGTGTAAGTATTTGTATATATATGGATGGTGTACATATATGTTTGTATAATTGTCTTTGGCCAGGAAGGCGCATTGGGTTTACCTGTTAGGCCTTCTTGGTGTAAATTAAATAAAAAATAAAAAATAAAAAAATGAAAATAAAAATAAAATATGCTCATTATGATTGATAATAGAAAAATTACTGTCCATCAATGAAAATTCGTCAAATTTAAAATAAAAATACGTAACTTTTAATCAAAGCATCGTCTCATCGCGGTGTACGTTCACTCCCGACCGACCAATACGGCCGAAACGACTAAAACGGCAATGCAATTAATCCACCGACCGAATGCATACATATCGATGCATCAATATTTGAGTGCAGCTGCACTTCCGGATCCGCTCGGAGCGTTCGCGTCACGCATTGCACAAGTCAACAGTGTACCGGCCGCACGCTGATTTAAATAATTATTTCTCGCGGGCGTCTCGTGTCCTTTGTTATAATCAGCTCAAGCAACTGCCCTCCCCTGGGAAGGGTTGAGTTGCGTAAAGCAGTTTCGTAAGTGATCTCAGCCACCGGTTGAACCGGTGGCCGCGTCTTAATTCATCTGAAACGTAAAACCTTGTCTACTCCCCCCCTCCCGAGCTACCTTTGAAACCGCCCCAACCCCTACGCCAGTGACGCACTTGTTTTTGTTTTTTTTTATTTTTATATTTTTTCCGATTGCGAGAATTGTGGATTGTGCGTCCTTTGAAGATGGGATACTTTTGTGGCTTATTTGTTTAATTAAAAAAACATTACAAAAGCGCTTGTTGTTTTGATTTTGATTTTTAAATGCTTTTTATTATTACGAAATTATGTTCACAATACATCTTATATCTATTTTAATAGCTACTGATCTACTGATCATTTTCTATTTTACAATTTTAATTTAATTTGGTTAGTAATTACAGTATTATATTATTCTAATGTTAATCTAAAGCATAATAGGAAAAAGAGCTCAAAAACCTATTTACAATCCTTATAAATGTTCATAATACATCTAATACATAATATTAATTAAAGACTATCTAAAGTCGATGACCTAAAGCAGATTGTGTTTAGGTAATCTGTGTTTATACCTGAAGGGTATAGACATTTTGTTGTAATCACCGAGACTCTTCACAAGTGTGTTAGTATGGTTATTAGTGATTATTTCATAGAATCTACTGGTTAGTTTGTTAGTAATGTCTGTAACAAACGGAATATTATATATAGCATGCAGTTTTTTCAGGTTAGTATATATGGGTGTATTATAAATTATTTTAAGGGATTTATTTTGTATTACTTGGAGCTTGGAAAGGTTAGTATTCGAGGCGTTATTCCATACAGGTGAAGCATAGGTTAATAATGGTAATATGAGCGCGCGATATAATTTTATTTTATTTAGCGTTGATAAAGAACTATGGCGATTAAATATTGGATATATTGAGGATATACCCCGCATCGCCTTGCATTTCGCTGCCTCAATGTGAGGTGCCCATCTCATTCTTTTATCAAACGTTACTCCTAAATATTTTATTACTGACTGCCATTTCAGACTTTCTCCAGAGGGGATTTTCAGATCTGAACTTGGCTTATGTTTTCTAACACTAAAGAATATGGCGTCTGTTTTGGTTTGATTAATTTGAATTTTCCACTTAGTGAAGTGTTCAGTCATTGTTTTAATTGCAAATTCAAGATTTTTAAGAATAGTGTCTGGTTTTTTGCTACTTGTGAAGCAAGCTGTATCATCTGCATATAGGGCTATGTGACAGTTTTTTGGAATAGGTATGTCATTTATATATATGGAGAACAAGAGTGGGCCAAGCAAGCTCCCCTGCGGAACGCCAGCTGCGATTATTTTTGGAGACGATAATTCATTATTTACGCTAACCACTAGCTTTCTACGAGTTAAGTACGATTTGATGATGAGAATTAGGTAGTTCGGTATTTTGTTAATAAGGAGCTTATGAATGAGTCCATCGTGCCAAACCGTGTCGAAGGCCTTTTCTATGTCGAGACATACCATTCCGGTACTTCTCTTCATATTAAAGTTCTTCGTCACGTGTTCAGTTAGTCTTGTTAGTTGTTGGGTCGTGGAATGTCCAGTGCGAAATCCAAATTGTTCATTTATTAATTTCTTATTTACGACTTTAAGTAAACGTGTGTAGATTATTTTTTCCAGAATTTTTGAAAGCGTGCAAAGTAAGCTAATGGGTCGATAATTGGCCGGGTTTTTTGAGCTTTTATCGGGCTTAAGTATTACGTTGGCTGTTTTCCAGTATTCTGGGAAATACCCGGTGAGTAAACATGCGTTGAATATTTTAGATAGTGAGACTAAAGCTTTAAATGGAAGTTGTTTGATTGTGATGTTATCTATTGAATCTCGCCCAGGTGCCTTTTTATTTTTTAAATTACGTATTATATTTTGGATTTCACACGGATGCACCAATTTTATATTTTTAGTACTGTTAGTGGGAGTTTTTGTGATGATTTTAATGGACCGGTTGACTTTATTATGCGTTGGTATGTGATTGTAATGTTGTGTGAGTGTGTGATGTTTTTGGAAGGATTTTGATAATAGTTCTGCTTTGTCGCAATCACGCGTCACTGAGATTCCTGCATCATCTAATGGAGGAATCGAGTTTTTTGTCCTGCGAATCGCTTTAGCTAATTTCCATAGAGAGCCATCAACTGAGCTCAATTTTTCTAATTTTTTAGACCAAGCTTCATTTTTGATTTCTTTGATTCTAATTTTAATTTGATATGTGAGCTTATTAATTAATGTTTTCAATGCTGGATTTTTTGATGTTTGCCAAATTTTACGGAGTTTATTTTTACTTTTAATTAGATTTGCAACAAAGTCAGTTATCTCTAATTTGTGTTCAATGTATTGTGTCTTAGGTATGTGAAGGTGTTTGGATCGAGTTATTGATTCCGTTAGGTGTATTATGGAGCTGTCGATTTCGGTTTTGTTTGTGAGTGTGGTAGAAGTTAGAATGGTTTGGTCATTTATGTATGACTTGAACTCTCGCCAGTTAGCTCTCCCGTAATCCCAACTATGCTTGATGATTTCCTCGGGTTTCCCGTCGATTGAGAAGATTATCGGGAGATGATCAGACGACAGGGTTTGAAGGGCATTTGGTGTCGATATTTTTGGGCAGTTCTTGACGAGGACAAGATCTAGTGTGGATGGTTGTGAGTTATTTGTGGGATAGTGTGTGTATGTATCCGGATGAAGTAAGATTGTATCTGTTAGTTGAATGTATTTATAAAGAGTTGTGCCTTGTAGGTCAGTGTTTACGCAACTCCATAACGGATGTTTGGCATTAAAGTCACCAGCTACCACTACCGAACTACCAATGTTAAATATTTTGTTAAGATCGGATGCCAATAATCGTTTTTGGGGAGGATTGTAAGCGGATGCTACTATGTGATGGGTGTTGTTAATTGTTAGTTCGATGGCGGTTAGTTCTAAATTTTTTAGTGGCGGAGTTATTACGCGACAATGTTTAATTGACGATTTTATAAAAATGGCAACTCCCCCTCCATGCTGTTCTCGGTCTTCGCGATAGCAGTTAAAGTTAGGTAGGTTAATACGGATATGAGGTTTTAAGAAGGTCTCGGAGATTAAAACTATGTCAACACAGTACTCACCGATCGCCGACTCTAGTTCGTCAATCTTATTCTTAAGTCCACGAGCATTCCAAGCTAGAATGTTCAGGCGCCTCCCGTTAATCAAAGACATCGAGATATTCGACAAGCATGAGTGCCAGCTCTAGTTTGTCGGTGCAACCGCTGGCCTTGGCACGAATCTCCTGGAGGATCTTCAACATCTTCGTCATAGACGCCATGGAAGTTAGGTCTGTTGTTGGTTGAATGTTGGGATTGGTTGGTTGGTGGGGTTTTTTAGGGATATTTGGGATATTTGGTGAAGGAGTTTTAATGGTCGGTAGCTTTGGGAAGTTATGATCGTTAACGACCGGGATATTTTGTGGCTGCGCCACTGGGAGTTTCCAAGGGTTTGCTTTGACAATTGATGCTCGATTCTTCCTCGATTCCAGCATTTTCAGATAACTCTGTCTTTTTGGACAGTCTTTGAAGTTAGCGGGGTGAGATCCTGAACAGCCTGAGCAGACAGCAGGGGTAACTATTCCTTTATTGCATTGTGCGGTGAGGTGAGTGCCGGCACATTTGACGCACTTGGCCTGCCGATTGCAGTTTTTCGCAGCGTGTCCATATTCTTGGCATCTGAAACATTGAGTAATATTTTGTGATTTACTAGTATATTTAACGACACTGACCTTTGTGTAACAGATGTACCGGATTTCTTTAATCTTCTTTGCCGATACCGATGGCTCGAAGAACACCAAGTATAGCTCGGTGGCGTTGCTCCTAGGCTCCTTCGTCTTCATCTGTATGACTTTGGTTACAGGGAATCCCTGTCTGATGATGTCATCTTTAATATCAGCTTCCGGCAATTTCGGCAAGCCACGTACGACACTTTTTATTTCCTTTTCCTCCTTCCTGGAAAAGGTATGGAATTGTCGGTCTGGTGTCAATCCATCCCGAAGTTTTTTAAAGTCTTCAAGACTTTTACATTGTATCTTGACATTATTTTGACCAATGTAAGTCATTGTGAAGTCTTTTATAAACTTCTTGATCGACTCGATCATGCTGCCGTGAGTGCCAGTAGCTGTCATGATGATGGGCGGGATTCTTCCACCGCTTCTGGGGACATCGGAAACTTCCAAGAGCCCTTCAAATTTGTTTTTCTCCTGAATTTTAAATTCAGGAGCAACATCTTTCACGTTCTTTGCCGTATGTTTTGGAAACTGCCACTCGGTCTCCATCTGAGCGGTCTGAGAGCAGCCTGGTTGAGGAGCTTCGGTTGTAGTTATCAGTGTCTTCTTAATTCGCTTTTTCAGGTTGGATCCTCGCATGGTGCCAACATGTGTTCGTTTGGTGTTCGTTTTGTGGGGGGTGTTTGTTTTGTATGTTAAAAGGTGTGGGTTTTTTGACGGTATGGCGTATCGCTGTATTATGAGCGCTCGCACAGAGAGTACGTCTTCGGCACGTCCGTTCTCACGGAGCGTCGAGTGACGAGAGCTTGTTGTTTTGACATTTGCTATAACTATGCTGTTTTCGTGCGCGTCGTACAAACGTTTCATATAATAAGTTTGAAGGCTTTCCGTATTTTAATACTTACACTTTTGTTCAGGCGTTGTTGAATACATTCAGTAAGTTCGCATGAATAATGTAATACTTCAAATTGATTCAATCCATGTTATAATTTATAGAAGAATTATTGATTAACCTGACGCTCTTTATTTGCAAGAGGATTGAAATTCTATTTTGAATGGGCCAATGTTAATAAACTTCCCTGCAATATACTAAAGTGTCGGTCATTTCTTACTCTCGTTCACGTTCTCCTATTGAGTATCCGTACAAATTTCACGATTTAATTCTTGTAAGAGAATTATTTATATCAAGTCTGGGAACCGTTTTCGAAAATAGTTGGATATAATATAATAACAAAAATCCTTGGATTCGTGATCCGTCACTCTATTATAGGTCACCCTATCAAAATCGTGACTCCCTGATGTTGGAACGAATCCAAAGAAAATTCCTCAGATTTTTATATCTGAAGACATTTCGATTTTATCCAGTTCTGTTCCCTAGTGACATTGTCTTGGCATCTTTGAGGTTCAATTCCGTGACAAAGAGAAGAGATTTATTTCTTGGGAAGAATTTCAAATAACTGGGACATTCCTTAGATCTCTTCAATACCAGTTAGGTTATGTTGGTCGAACACATTTTATTTACATACATACATACGTATGTCCATACGTAGCACGATATAATAATAATTATTATTTAATTGTTTTTTTTATTTCTTACATGATTTATATATTTTTATTCGTATTGCAGCTACCTGTTAAGTCACTGTAGTATTGATTTTTAAAATAAAATAAAAATATAAATAAAATAACGATTTTTTTTATACTGTTTTACACATCGGCACTTCACAAATTCAAGGATTTTTTTTGTAATACTTACTTTTTGAATTTAATCAAAATTACTATTGAGCAAAGTAAACTATCCCATTATATTCACTTTTTTTGACGTACAACATATATTTTTATTTTATATGTTTTTACATAGATGTACATATACTAGGAAGGCTTGCCAGGAAGACCCCAATGCACCTTCCTGGGCAATTAATTGCAAACAATGCAGCATTTTATTATTACATAAATCACTGTATTTCCCGAAGGTGAAGATATATTAATTAATTAATTAATTACAGAATTAATCCATTGAGACATCTATGGATTTAGATTTTGTACATAATTTTTACAAATTATATACACAATAAATACAGAAGATTTGTGACAACAGGAAAGACGATTTTTTTGCCAATTTTGAGGAACCGTTTCAACAATGATCAGATAAAATTGGCAAACTCTGATAAGAAATGATCGATTTGGAGTCACAAATACCCAGGCGCGGCTCGTGCATAGGAACTGCGGCGCAGCAGCACCCCCAGAAAAATTACAAAAAAATTGCATTTACAACTTGTATTTAGATACATTTGACATACTCATTAATAATGATTATGTCAAATATCTAATCATTCTTATTTAAATTATATTCACAAGTTGTAAATGTATACAAATGTTACAACTTGTGAATATAATTTACAACTTGTGAATATAATTTAAATAAGAATGATTAGATATTTGACATAATCATTATTAATGAGTATGTCAAATGTATCTAAATACAAGTTGTAAATGCAATTTTTTTGTATTTTTTCTGGGGGTGCTGCAGCGTCGCAGTTCCTATGCACGAGCCGTGCTTGCAAATACCCCCAAATCTAACCAGCAGTATGGCGGATCGAACGCACTAATCACTTGGTGCTAAACATACATGCTACCATTAAGCCATACTGCTGACTTAATGGTAGCTTAATGTGTATATATCTAAGTAGTTTTTGACAGAATTTGAATATTATTGTGACTGGAATACGAATTGCCCTTAAAAGGGCTGAATACCCGAAACCTTAATTTTGCTGCCGTTCCTTTCTTCGATTTATATATTGAGTGAATGCGACAATATATATAGCCAGCAGTTTGGCTTAGTGATAGCGTATATATTTAGCATCACTGAGGTCATAGGTTCGTGTCCTCGCCACTGCTGGTTAGATTTGGGGGTTTTGTGACTCCAAATCGATCGTTTCTCTATCAGAGTTTGCCAATTTTATCTAATTTTAATTGGTATTAAAAAATCTAATCCTGTTGTCACAAAAATCTGCCTGTGTATAATTTGTATTAATTATACACAGTAATCTGTAATCCATAGATGTCACTATGATTATTATTTCTGATTAATTGTTATATTCTGTATATTCTGATTGTATATGTATGTATTACTGTATTTCTGATTTCTGATTGTTTATGTATTTCATTAACGTACACCCGTCGCATTGGAGCAAATCTGGAATGGCGAGTGTGTATTGATTTGTGACAGTAAAATAAAATAAAATAAAATAAAAAATATATATTGAGTGAATTGACAAAATCGCGCTTTCGTATTCACCAGTTTCCTCCTCTGGTAACTGGACCAATTTTAAAAAAAATTTCATCATCAGTATGAGAAAGATATTTTCTATGTTTGTGTTGTCGTATTTTTTTAAAACTCAGCCGTTAAACTAGCACGCTGGGCTCTTTTTATGGGTGTAAAAAAGAGGCGATTTTATAGATGTTTGGTGGCTCCTAGCTCCTATAAAAAATAACTAATCAAAAAAATAAAAATATAGAAACATGCCTATGGTGAATATCCATAGCATATTAAAAAATAATTTCTCCAGTGCCATAATTGAGGAAAGGATAAGTGTAATGCGTTTGTATGGACAAAGCGCTGGTGTCCAGCCCTGTTAATGGTATTCAATTGACAATACTTATGTTACACTTAGATTAATTAAATTTTGAAAATAAAGACAAATATGTACATACATATATGAAAGATAGATATACAATTTAAATGATCAGAATTGGGCCGTCCCTGCAGCGAGGAGGGGGAGGGCTTTCACCTACCCACCCCCACCCACATTTCCACCCACCCGTCGCCTCTCGCCCATCCACTTGTAACGTGTTGAATGATACGTTGCGGTTTAACAGATTTCCCCACGCACTGGGCGGTAAACGCCACGCAATGCTAACGCTGCCATTTTGACGGTTTCGCTCTACAATTTGCTTTACAAAGTCAACTGTTTAACCGTAAACGTCTTACCCGTAAGATCAGTGGAGCGAGCGGCCTCCGCGGCCAGCATCCCTCCTCTCGGCCCTAATTCAATTACCGATTCAATACTAGAAAGCCTTATTCCCACGTGTATAATGTACACATTATATCGTGCAGATATTCTCATTTGAGTACGACTCTTGTATATATGTACATATCTATTTACATATGTATGTGTCTTCACCGCGAAAGCACTACACATAGCATAGGTGCCCTTTGTATCCGATCGCTTTGAAGCCGGTAGCCATACTCGGAAGATGTAAACAGATCAGCAGCCGCAACGCGGTCCTCGGCAACTCCTGGCAAACTTATCCGACAGTGAGAATCCTTTGTACGACGGTGATTGTTCAAATAAGGACATGGAGTGGTCCACGTGTGTAAAAATTCGGGGAAAATTAATTAACGATGCTTGTATGCGTCGGAAGTTGAACGGTGAGTTTCTATGCTTTGTTTTATTTTGTTGTGGGATGAAAGTTTATTGACAGGATTCGACTTTGCTTGGATATTTTATTTGCTTTCAGATATATGTACACACATAATATTACCTGTGTAAGATTATAAAATAATAACGATCTAATCTATAAAACAAATCTTATTAAATACATTATATCATAACTACGCTGACCAAACGTCCTTTATTTAAAAGGATAGTCCATTATTTCATTTAGATTTATTTATTTTCTAATATTGCCTTTTTGTCCTTTATTTTTTTCAGTCAACCCTTGACGGCAAAGCCTCAAAATTGATTCTTTTAAAACGAAAGCTTCAACATTTCACCAATATATGTATGTACATACGTATGTATATTGAAATAACCGAAATTGGACATTGCCACTAGGCAATTGATCCAAATGAAACCGAAAAGAAGAAACAACAAAAAAATTACTTAATGTTTTCAAATAACAGATTATAAATATATCGAAAATTAAAAAAAAATCCCCAAAATACACAGACATATAGACAAACACACACACACACACACACACACACATTTTTTATAGATCATGAAAACGTGATCAGTGATTGATTCTGAGTTCGAATCAGTCAAAATCTCGAGTTCGAATTTTCGCATGATCACAAAACTTCATCTATTGTTACAATGTACATAGATAAAGTAAAAATGTAATGAAATCCCAATATATGAAGCATCCATATACATATTTAAAAGAATTGAAGCTAAAGTTAATTGAAATAAAAATGAAAACAAATATTAAAAAAGTGATTTTCAAATATGCAATTTATAAATTATATCAAACCTGTATTGATTATTTATATAACTGGGACAAATATTTCGTTGAAGTGGAAGTATTTGAATGAGTCCTATTACGAGAAATTTATCAGTAGATGAAGATCGAGGAAAGCTATTTAATTCTACTGGTCACTGGTCCTAAAATATACTCGACGGCGAACTATTTGATGAAGTTTTGTGTATAAAAAATTATGTCACAAATTAAACAATCAACGAATGGTGAAAATGATATAGAGATCGTAAAATATCGCAGTTCGGAATAGACATTCCAGTCCAAAACACAGATAGATGATATCGGAAAGAGAAATGTGAAACTACAATCGCGCGTCTTGGCCAAAGAAGAAACACCGCATCGGCCATATCAATTTTATAAAAAAATATTTTTATCATTCATTATATAACCTATTGGTAAAGTAAAAACTTACTGAACAATATGAAAACTAATAAAAAAGTTCAATTAATAATAGACACACTAGGCGCATGCATTTATACCAAATGCAACTTTAAAATGAGCTGTATGCAATTTTATGATTTTTTTAAGTACGAACCTGCGTTATTAAAAAAATATATATTCTTGTGAAAAATATCAAAATTAATGTCATTTAAATTTCAATGCTGTGTAATAAATATGATTGCTTAAAATTATAAATTTTGTATGCTACTATTATGTATATAATAAATGTTATGAAATTTTAAAGTATTTTTAAAGGACTTCGATACTTCATACGTCCTTTATTTACTCCAAAAAACAATTTGCGGTAATTAGCTAATAAGACGAAGACACACTTATACCCGTACGAAAAGATTCCTTATAATCACGAATTTATCTCATTCGAGATACTTCACATCTTTAGCCCCAAGCTACCCATACATACATACATACATATAACATACCAAAACAAGATCTTACAATCCGACATTTTCACACGAAAAACACCCATGAAATGCCACATTCAGACCGATGCGATGTCGACGAAAGATACCCTAGCACAGACAAACAGACGCTGTCTGATCAAAATCCTTTGAAACCCCTTGATGAACGCGTATCATCTCATCTCACCTTCATATATCAAACACGTGTCCATTTATATTTTTTTTACAAAAGCCACTATCTATATCATCCTTTGTGATGATATATGTATGAGGGTATGTGCTTGAATGATTGATGGTTTCTCTCGTGCAACAAATTTTGCATCATGGTGGTGTATGTATCTTATGGGGGTGATTTCGGGATACTTAGTAGGTGAGACTTAAGATTTAGACCCTCGCGTCGATTTCCTCGGGGAAGGGTTGTAATACCCACCCCTGTGAGCCGGTACACGCCCAATATTCTAATCAACGATTCACATGTTTATACCCATTATCTTTTCTTTGTCTTAACAATCCCTCCCCTAAAGTTTAATGAAATCTTCCCCGGGTTTGTTGCATGCGGGTGTGCGTACTTGCCGTACTTATCTGAAACGAAAGCTTGGCAAAATTTTGTGTATTACACAACAAGCCATTGCAAAATCAAATTATTTTACGTTATGATCGGGTGTATTTTTGATTGGGAGATTCATTTTTTTTAAGTGAATGCGTGTTTATGAGTTGTTGTGCTGCTGTACAGAAACATGTTACGGTAACTTTACACTGTATTGGTACTAAATCCCAACGGGGGGTGTATTTCATCACGCCTCATCTCCACAATTTACCATCTTTGGAACTCTATGAGTATTGCATCGCCGCACTAAGATTCTCAAACTTGCTTAGCTTAATTAGTTTTAGTCAAACTTACAAACAATCATAATAAACGAACCAACTTAAAAATATATCAATACATTTCAATGCCTCCATGATACCAATGATTCATATTGATTGATTTATTTAATTTACTACCATTTTATGAAGTAAATACTCATTTTATTATTCTGATTCTTCATATATTTATCATTTTTTAAAAAATAAACAGCTGAAATTTATCCGTGGCACATTTTTATGATTTTCATTGTTGAAATTTATGATATTTTAATTTTATTTATTCACAGATTTATACAAGAGCCCCAATGCCTGGTCTATTATTTTTATTTTCTTCTTTATTTTTTTTTCTTTAATTCGGGTAACATGTCAATGTTTTGTGAAATAAAATTAAATGTTTTTTTATATATTTTATATGTAAGTGTGTTTTTATGACATGTGTGCTATTTATGTATTATCTGGCCAAAGTTTAATATTGGGGTAATCTTTAAAGACACTCTAGTAGATGTTTATTAATATATAAATAAAAAAAATAAAATTATAAACATCGATGATGAATTTATAGGTAACTTTAAAGAGCATTATACAGATTATATGGATAAATTTGGCAAACATTTTTGCAGCATTTCATAAATTTATCAAATTCAAAATAATTCAAACTCGAATCTTGCCAAAAATAAGACAAGGTTGCCAATTTGTTGGACCGTTTCAATGAAATCAGATAAATTAGCAAGCTCTAATAGGAATAGATCGAACTGGAGTCACATATCCAAGGTCTCGCCAGAACACCTGGCCAGGGATTGAATTCGTGACCACTCAGTTGAAAACATGACACGCTAACCACTTCTATGCCGCTGCGTTTGAAAGTGTACTCACTTGGTATAAATTTTAAAGCATTTTCATTTTTTTTCTTTTAAGGATGTAAAATAAGCATCAAAATCTTAAAATTTTATATGAACCCTAAATTTTTAAGATCATTTATGTTCTTCAAAAATATATAAAAGAAAATGCAACACTCGTCGTTCAAGTAAAGCAACCAAAAAGTTTTAAAAAATTAGGCACTTTTATAAGAGGGCGTGGCTTAATTTTACAATCTCGGTGATTCCATTCCAAATTACAGAGTTTAATAATGCATTTCTTTTCATAATAATCTGAACATCAACCGTCATAATGATGCTAAATCCAGGAAACCGAAAATACCGCTTTGTGCAAGTGTTCAATCACATTTAAATAACGAAATTTGGCGGGTTGTGGTTTGAGAATCGTACGTTTTATATGGCCTGTTTCGCCCCCATTCGGTCCAAAGTCAAACTGAAACTTTTAACAGGCTGTTAGGGTACCGGAGACCCCGGGTACGTACAAAGGGACTTAACCCTTTCTCAAGATTTCCACGCCCAATTTTCTTCACCTTTGAACGTTGCGAGGATTATTTGCTGATATACTTTCGAGTAATAAAACTCCTTAATATGTTTTCCTTGAGAACATATTTTGATTAAAATCGTACGAAAGCCCTGACGCGCCGGAGGGAGAGACAGAGTGCCATATAAAGATTTACACGTCTCGAATGTAATACGCGGGTTTCTGAACACACGTTTAATATTTATTGTGTACATAAGATTACGCTCGATTTGAAAATACGCATTAAAACTTGAAACGGGCCGGGTTTCGCGTTCGTTACTAATAATTAACAAGGAGTGCGGACTATTAAGGTCGACGCGGGGGTAAAACTCGAGCGAAGCACTAATCCACACTCTTATGGGGTATCAATTAGCATCCCTTCAATCCGGTGTGATAAATTTTGCGCCGTGACGTTAAGGTCGACCCGATCGCTATGAATATGCATCGTCGAGTTATATCAGTTCGGCTTTTGCGGTGCTCAGTTAACCCCTTGCGGCCGGGCAAAGTGCTAAGTAAACAGTTTAACACTTTAAGGTGCTCTCGGTTCCTTTCTACTCGGTTGATCTTTTTGTCCGCGGCCTGAAGGCGCGTTTATATCCCTTCTGCCTCCCCATTCACCCCACTTCAACACCCACCCTCCCTCGCCAAGAAAGGGCGCTAATGAATCGAATTAATAATCGGCAAACAAGGGGCGGTCGCCCCGGATGCGGAAAAGGAGTATAATAACCACCCACCTTCGTGATAGTTGACACACGTTGGATTCGTCACTTGATTTATGCTTTTGACGTTCTACTTACAACCTTCATATGTGTGGTGGCTTAAATTTGAAGCTTAGTTGTGATGCTGTCATAAAATATCATAAAAATAATGTACCATCAAAAAAGTCGAACAAAACGTTATATTGATAATTAAAGGTAGAAAATCTAACCTGTTTATTTGTTGTTTTTAATGAATAAACACATTTATAAAAAACCTGTTTATTTGTATCTATATATAAAAAAATGAATGTCTGTGTGTGTGTGTGTGTCTCGAATAGGCTGCTAAACCACTGAACCGATTACGATGAAACTTCCAGGATTTGTTGTGTGCATGTCCGGGAAGATTACTGTGAAAAAAAACGGGAAAAAACAGGAACGGGAACGGGAAAAACGGGAATGAGTGTCATTGCAACGCAATAATTTCAAATGTGTTCGCTACCTGCGTTTTTCCGACAAATGGGAACGGGAACGGGAACGGGAACGAGAACGGGAACGGGAACGGGAACGGGAATTGCATGCGTTATTATGGCATAGCAACGCATGCCGGGGTTCAGCTAGTACATTTATAAAAAACCTGGGAAAATTTAACCTGTTTATTTGTAATTATGTTTTTTTGATTTTTAAATGCTTTTTATTATTACTAAATATATTTTCAAAATACATCTTATATCTATTTTAATAGCTACTGATCTACTGATCATTTTCTATTTTATAATTTAAATTTAATTTGTTAGTAATCATAGTGTTGCGTAGGGGTGGGTGGAGGATCCAAATAAAAGGCCAAAGTCGCTTCACAGCATTTATTGAGTAATTAAGGAGATCCACGCAATGCCAGTGCTCCGTCCACAATGCCTTCATATGGCCTAAGGACCTGCTTATAAAGGGCATGTCGCTCACTGCATCTTCCTCCACGAGTTTGTTTACCTATTGTTATAGCCAAGTACCAGATACGCAGTCCCACGGTCTCGGCATGCAGTCCCACGCTTTCGCGCTGTCAATTCTGAGAGTTCTAGCGGGAAGTGACCGAAAGCCGTTACCGACCACTAAATCCATTCGGAAGTCTCCGTTGTTAGCCGACAGCACTTATGCCTGGAGATAATCCTCGAAAACCAATTATAACAGCGGCTCCTTTTAGCATATGCTACAATAGTATTATATTATTATTAACCTCTTATAAAGTTTCACATGGTTTTCGTTTATTCTAATGTTAATGTACAGCATAACAAGAAAAAGAGCTCAAAAGCCTATTAACAATTCTTATAAATGCTCATAATACATCTAATACATAATATTAATTAAAGACTCTCTAAAGTCGAAGATCTAAAGCTGATTGTGTTTAAGTAATCTGTGTTTTTGTAATTATTTTAAAAATGAGGTTTGCATCATCCTACATGCATTTATAAAAATTATTTGAATATGCATATTAACATACATCCAAAAAAATTGTCAACAATTTTTTTTTCAAAATAATGATGGGAACATTAAATGATTTTCAGAAAAGAACGTTTTTGCCATACAAATCAACCAAAACTAATCATCATCGATTTAATTAAACGACAATATTGATGCTTATTGAGCATTTATTTATTACAAAATCGTAAAAAGTAAGATAAATGAAATACAATCAAATTTTCCGTGATTTTTGTCGAGTTTAATCAATCGGTTTGAGGCACGGAACATCGTTTATTAAAATCAACGAAATTTTTTATTTAACATTTTTTTTAAACGGCATTAGATTTCCACTAAGAAAATTGAAAATTCGCGTTTTTCGCTCCGGTTCAATCATAGATTATAAAGTACTTAAAAAGTAAAAGTTTCTGTATGGTTGCAAATTTATATTGTTACTATCAAAATTGAAACAGCATTTAAATTAATCTGTAAAATTATTTCAACGATATATTATATTTGAGATTTCTTACATTAAACAAAGAACTAAAGAACTAAAAAAGAGAAGAACTAAAATATATTTGGAATTGAAAACATTTTATTATTTTATGAATTGTAGGGATTAAAAGAATTAAAAAATATATTTTTACTTAATTTAAAGATCCAGGTTAATGTTTCATATCGTTAAAACGTATAATTATATGTCAGAACCATATATATCATAAAAATAATAAGGAATAGAGATATAAATAGTTTTTATACTAGAAATAAGGACAAATTAGTTGTAAGTAGAGTAAGAAAAAAGGAAAACAGCTGGGGGTGTTTTTCACAGGGGTGTGCTCAATGCACAATGTCTTCCCTGAGTGCATCAGATCTTCTAAGACCATGGATGCATTCTTACGAGGTGCGAGGGGACACCTCTGTGAGGGACAGTACATATAAGTTAAACATTAAATTTTAGAGTTAAGTAATTAAGAATGTATTTTTAAATTAGCTAAATAGCTAAAATGATATAAATAAATAAAATAAATAAATAAGCTCAAAAATACATACATACATATATGAAACATCTATTTTTCTATTAAAACGGCTATTATTTTATATTTTAAGAAAAATATAGCAATTACTTTAAAACAAATTTAAAGATTAATGTTAAATATTGACAGAAAATTAGACGTTGACGTAAAAAATATATAGTTGACAGAAAATTAAACGTCAAAATAAATATCTTTGTATACATATGTACATATAGTATGTAGTTATTCCATTGTCTTTGTTAGTTACGTGTACATAAAACTAACTAACTTGTATATTCACAAAAAAATATTCATTATAGCTTAAGTTGTTGCAATATATATAGTAAGAAGTTATAAACTTAAAAAAAAAAAAACATTCTAATAATAATTTGCAATCGTACAAGCGTGTCAAACAATGCAGCTACAATAGTGAAAAGCTCCATAAGTTTTCCTTCGGATTTTCACGCCTGTGCGCGGGTACGCCCCGGTTAATTAATTATAAGGGGACAAGTGTCGTTGGATTAATACCTTGCACAGGTGAAAAATATAAATGATTACAATTTATGAGCGGACAGGTAATATTTTTCGTTGACCTCACCCCGAACAGTGGCGTGCAATCGCTCATTTCACTCGTCGCCATATCGAGATTTTACGCGCGACCACCACACTGTGGTCACGCTCTATTAGTAAATCATAATTATTCAATTGAAAAATTATCAATCTAATTGATTCCATCCATTCTCACAATCTTGAATATCCAAATATTGAATGTGACATTAGAAACATATCCCTCAATTTTTTAAATTTAATAATGCGACTCGTATTGATGTACATATGTATATTATTATAGTGCCATCGCGTGCGTGTAGTCGTGCTTCGATCATGTTGGGCGTATCGTAAATGTAAAAGACAGACAAAATATAATATTCACCGTATGACATATTTACATGGAGAATTTATTAGCGGAAAAATGGGATAAATTATAAAAGTGTATTACAATAAAATGAGTAAATGGACTGACACTCCCCTAGATAGTGCGAGGGACACGAACATGCTGTGTGCTTGATAATATTCTGATTTACAACTGAGCTGTTATCAGTGAAGAATACTGTTATTGAAAAAAATTAGGCTTGAATTAAAAATACTGAGCTTTTTTTTAGTGAAATAAAAAAACATATTTGTAAGTATATATGTACATTTATAAAATGAATATTAAGCGTTGAGGTTCGTTAAGATTCGTTTGCAAAGATTTTGTAAGATTATATACACGAGCTTCATTACAAAAAGTATACTATAGTATTTGACCCATAGGATACGGTAAATATTCTTTTGATATGATTGTCTATATTAAATTCCATATAATATGTCATAATTCAATAAAAACAGCATTTTATATACATATGTGCATACATAGTATGTTCCTAAATTTACGAGTTGGATGCGTTTTCTATAGATGCCACTGATAATAATTATCTTTTATTGATTTTTACATTGATTATAATGTATTTCAAAAAAATATACTGTTTAATATATCAGGTGGTTTTCAAATACACATGTAAGCGAATTTTTATATACAAAGAAATTAGAATTATAAGGTCGTTTCATTATATTATTAGACATATTTTAAATATATGTACCTATATAATATCAACATGTGTATATCATTGTTAAATTCAGATAGATTAATATAATAAATTCTGACTCCATAATATAAATATTTAAAAGAATATTATTAGTCAATGTGTCAAATACATTATCTTACCTCAAAAGAGCGGATTCTTATTTTTTTCAATTAACTAAATCAGATGATATATGTATGCTTATTCTAAAAAAATAAAATTTCTGCAAACTGAAGATCACTCCATACATATATTTAATTGCATTCTTCATTTTCTTTCAAATTTTATGTTTTCCTATGTTTTCACAACGGGTTTTACCCCCGAGTGACACCTATGGTATTAAGTTTATACAAATATAAATTTATAGATTATAAACATTTTAATTCATATTTAAATAGTGGGTAGGATGATTTTTGCCAATTTTGATGAGGAATCGATTCAACAATGAAATCAAATAAATTGGCAAACTCTGGTAGAAAACGATTGACTTGAAGTCACAAATATCCATGACTGATCAGCAGAACTACAGATAATACTCGGAATAAATTATTTTCAATCGAAGTCAAGCCACGGAATCGAATCCGTCAACCTCTCGGTGGTAAGCATTGACGCAACCACCAAGCTATGGTGCTGGCTATAAAAAATATAAATATAAAAAATACTGATCCAATAAATCAACTACATATGCATAATGTATAAATTTATACGAATATATTTTTTCCATTCGGAAAAATCTGAGAAATAAAAAGAAAATGCCTCCAATTCCATATGCCTAGTAAATAAATAAAATAAAAAATGTATATATGTATGTATGTCTATACAACAGTATGGCTTTAGTTTATATTTAGCACCGAGAGTTTACCGGGTCCGATCATGTGCTAATCTTTAATGCTGCTGGTCAGACTTGGATATTTGTAAATCCAAGTCGATCGTTTCCTGTCAGTGTTTGCCAATTTATCTAATTTCATTGTTAAAACAGTTCCTCTATCAAATTGGCAAAAACCAACCTACCCGCCACATCACAAATATCTGATTTTGATTTATGTACAATATGTAAAAATGTATTTACAAGCCTAAATCCATAGATGTCTCTATGGATTAATTAATTAATTGTTAATTTGATGTTCTTCAGCCTCTCGAAATACAGCGAGTTGTGTAATAAAAAACGCTGCAATGTTTGTAATGAATTGTATAGGAAGGCGCAATGGGGTTTACCTGTTAGACCTTCCTGCTATATATCTATGTAAAAAATAAAAAAATATATACGTATGTTTTTTAAATTTATACAGGGCCCTCGATATTCATGTACTACATAAGCGATTCTTTCACGGCCAATAACGGTCAGTTTTCCAGCTTCATCAGACTTCATTGGAGCGGATGCGCAAACGAGAACGGAAAAATTCAATGGGGAATTCCGGAAAGCGTTTTTCCTTACTCGACAGTATTTCGAACACGTGTATAAACAGCGATAAAAGCACGTGTCCTCTTTGAAAATTCAACACACTTTTTTTCAACCCGGCGCGTTTCATATTAAAAAATAAGCTGAATGACACGTATATTAACGATTATTTACAGCCTTTACGTGACAAAAGGATTTTTAATGCACAACCCCCAGTCCGAATAATTAATATGACCTCGGTCAGGGGTGGGGAAACGTTCAAACGATTGATCATTTTTTTCCGCCGCCGAACACAAACACATTTTTTTCGACTTTTCAACGAATTTATAATACGCGGACCGTTGCGAAAATGCATTTCGGCGAAAAGTAACCGTTAATTTTAATTTTAATACGGTTTTTTTTCGCGAGTGATTAAAAACACGCACACGCACTTCGCGTACAATACGCCGCTTTGGCGATCAAAACGTTTGATTAATTGCGAATATAAATTGACGTTTTAAAGTGCGCTCGCACGAATGTATGTATTTTTTTTTTATTATTTATCGACGATCAAAATAGAGCGTAAATCAAACGTGAAAAACGATTGCGTGGCGTGTTGCGATTTCGAAAAGATTTTCGATCCCTTCCGAACACCGGCTGGCAAAGGCTGGTGCGTATTATGTACATCGTTAATTTTAATAATACATAAAAACGACAGGACAATAAGAGTTGACAAGAGTTGATAACACCGCGGCGTATTGATAGCGGCCGTTTCACGTGAGCTTCAAACTTGTAAACGTTATCTTCATTTTTTTCCGTGGTATTAAAAAAATGGGTATTAAACGTCAAAGCGGCGTCAAAATACTGGGCGTGCTTGCTTAACCATGAAAAATAGATCATGAATACAGAATGGCGAGGGTGACGATACCCCTCTGACCTGGTGATGACTTTCACAATACCGCACCTACTAATATGTATGTACATATGCATGAAAACAATCGTGAAAATTAATATTCATCGGCTCGAGTCTAACACGACAACGGGGTATTACGCAGATACATTTTTCCCATCTTGAAAGATTTCAAATGGATGGGTGAATTTGTATGTGAATGTTTATGTGTGTGTGTGTTTACGCGCCATATTGTAAGTGAAAAACAAAAAGGAGACTTTTGTTGAAACACGTACTACGGCATGTTCGCAGGCTTTCAGTTGAGTGTTTTTCCATTTTTCGTTGAAATATTATCGCGACATACGAACCCACTTAATCCTTGTACGGGCCACGAGACTGGCTTTGCTACAGGATGATGCTGAATTTTAAAATGTCATTTTTCATCTTGGGCGACCGGAATAATTGAAATAAAATGCGATACGTCCGTTAAGCATGCTCTGGCTAGTGAACTTACTCACTTTGCAGTACAAATTGAGCGTAATTAATGTGAAAATTCGTCATCAACATAAATTCTCCTTATATTTTCATTAAATCAATGATTAATATTATAAAAAGCCTAGTTTTTAAAAAACTCTTTTGTTACTACACTTAATTTCGAAAATACTTTAATACTAAAATATCTGGGTCAACGCGGTATATACGTAATATATACATAGGTGTTATTTATTTTATTTTTTATTTTATTTATTTCATACCAGGAAGGCATTACAGGTAAACCCCAATGCGCCTTCCTGGCCAAATTACAAACAATACAGCATTTTTTTATTATATAAGTCGCTAAATTACGAGACACTGACTTAAACTCGACAATTAACGAGACATCTATGAATTGTACATACATTTTTATTGTAATATTTACATTAATCATACTCAAATAGTGGTGACATAGTGGGTAGGAAGGATTTTTAGCCAATTTTTAATCGGGAATCGTTTCAACAATGAAATCAGAGAAAATTGGCAAACTTTGATAGGAAACGATCAACCAGGAGTCACAAATCCTGATCTGACCAGCAGCATTACAGATATACTCAGAAAAATTCTTTTCAATCGAGGTCAGCTCAAGGGATCGAACTCGGCGCCTCTCAGTGTTAAGCAGAAGCTTAACGACCGAGCCACGCTGCTGGCTAATATATATATATATATATATATATATATATATATATATATATATATATATATATATATATATATATATATATATATATATATATATATATATATATATATATATACATAACACACGGTATATATTCACATTTAACAGGATCTACGTGACGAGCCAGAATGGTAAATTACAGAAAACACAAATATCGGAAGGCAAAGATCGAAAATCGAAAGATCTTAAGTCGAAAGATCAAAAACGCTTTTCCTCCCGTATTCTGCGCGCGCACATTAATACGGGAGGAAAAGCCTGTTTCTCTTGTTCCTGTTGTATCCTGCTCGCGCAAATTAAGTAAGTATGTACGTGAGTATGTACCGTTTACCATGCACCCTTTTTTTTTTGATCTTTCGACTTAAGATCTTTCGATTTTCGATCTTTGCCTTCCGATATTTGCGTTTTCTATAATTTAACATTCTGGCTCGTCACGGAGACCGCATTTAACGCGGTATATAGAATTGAAACCGATCATAGCAATCAGAAACTGTAGAAATAGCTCGGTTTACAAATTTGAGGTTATGTATGTATTCGCCGATGACTGTCAAACGAAATCGATGACACATTACTAAAACTAATATCTGGGCCTGGTTTGGATAACATTTTTTTTATTTATACTTTGCAAGTTTCATTAAAAAATTAGTAGATGCAATTTCTATTTTCTATTTGACCATTTCAACCAGTGAGATGTAATAATAATAGAGGGGCCCTTACGAATATATAATTGTTGTCAAGTTTACGCGGTACATCTCTATAATTACGCTACATCGCACGGAATACAATCGGATCAATTTACTTATAAAAATGTATCCCATGTCGTTTATTGTGTGTTTTTGAATGCATTGTGCAATTTTTACCGATGCTTGCCCATCTTGCGAGTAATATAAACAAACAGAAAAGTTTTTATCAGACATATGTACGTCGAGCACCAAGCGTCATATTCGACTGATGCTAAAATTATTTAGGTTTGTCTATGGACAAACTGTCACTTGACAACAATATAACACCTAAAGCCACTTCTAATAATATTAAATTTCTCTGATTTCAATAACGAAGTTTTGACGGCTTAGCTTGTCATGCTTTTCATCCATATATTCTTCTTTTAATGTTTTATGTTTTTATTGCATAATCATTTTCATATTTGCACCATAACAGGCCACAAGGCCACACTTATGGTCAAATCCATCTCATCCCACACATTTTATGTACATTATCTTGGGCGCCATTCGAACACTTCTTTCATCAATCTTTTACCTATTATTCTATCTACATGACCGACTTTATCAACTACCTTTGTCATACTTCTCACCCACGTATTCAGTTTCCTAACTCTCCTCGTTATGCCAAGCTTACAGCATTCCACACTTCATATATGTACATATGTAATCATATGTATGTACATTATGTTGAAATTAATGATATGCATATCTATCGAGTTACCACCTAAAAGTATGACCCAGTATAATCTGAAAATTTTGGTATATCATATGAATGTGTATATATATTTTTATATTATAGAAATAAAAAATTAACAATCAAGCCTTACATAAAAATCGCAATCAGCCTGTGAATAATACGGCTGGAATGGAGTATGGAAAACAAGTCAAGTGTGTGTTGTAGGTGAAGTCAGATCATCCCTCCCATCCATCTGTATGGAAATATCAGGGAGAAACCACCCACCACTGGGAGATATTGGTGTGAGGAGAAAGGAGTGCGATACGCCAGTGGCGTAGTAGTAGACTTTCCGCTCAGACTGCCACTTTTTAATATTCCCATTATTTACGTTCGTTTAAATTGAACGTGAACCATGAACGTGATACAGAGAGCGTAATTTTTCTCTCGCTAACGACACCTTTGAAACGACAGGCGTCTTTGAAAACACACGTCAAGTGAATTTATAAACCCAGCGTTCGTATGTACGTGTGCAGATTCGCAAAGAACTATTCAATTTAACGTCGCACTTTAACGAAGGTACACCGGGTCGTTATCACACGTTCAAAATTCATTTGCCGTATGATGATTTGCGAAACTCATCCCCTGCAAAACTATAACGGGAGCGAACGCTCTGTGTGTGAGCCATCACGGTATCGGCTTACAAGCGATGAGGTGGTTTTTGAACAGCCACCCTCTCCTCATCCACCCCACTGGGTGGTAGTCAGAGCCGAGGTGCTCCAGTGGTGAGGGAAGGGTGAGCAAGGCGAATCATTGAATATTTAATGTTTCATTACATCCAGGTTTTATACCGCTCGACTCGTTCACTACAGTTTCTTTCGTTTGCGTCCACACTAGAAAAACGGCAAATTTCATATTTTATATTACATAAACTGAAAGTTGCGTTTGATTTTGCACCATATGTTAAAAATATTATATAAACAATGAAAATAACTCCAAATATTATGCAAATCGCTAATAAGTCAAAATATAAAAACCTCTAGCGTGTAAAAACAAAGACGGAAATCTTTCAAATTTGATTTTATTTATAAAAAAATACGTATTTAACATGATGAAAGTCCTTTTGATTCTAGATAAGCGTTGTGTTTAAGGATATTGAGGGCTTGCGTGTCGTTCGGCGTGGACGAACCTCGCGCGGCACGAACGTTCGCTCCATTGCTAGCCGGCATCACTCTCATATTGCCCGCTTTGTTACATTGGCATGCTACACTTCTTTAAACATCCGCACACATACACACGCCCATAGGTGCTCTTCAAGTGGATACGATTTCTCGTCACGATCAGAGAAGCCAGCACAAAACATGACAAACATACGACAGTTTGCCTTTCATCATCAAACTCATCCACGGCGAATCTTTCTGGGAGCACGAAGCGACGAGAGCACTTATCATAAACACCCAAAGCACCTCAATTGATTGCACATACGTTCACGTCACAAAGGATCGTTAGTTCAATGACAATTAAAATAAAGATATTAGATATATACGTACGCGTGTGTAGTTTGGATGTACACAGGTATCACCTGAGTGAAAATAAACAATACCTCTGTCCAATTTGCAAAGTAGCCCTATCGCTTACATTTCGTGGGGTTTTTGGGTTGGTTTTGGAAGGGTGGCGGGGGGGTGGGTGGCTCACGCTCGGTTGATGAACCCCCACCCCCATCCCGAGGTGGTGGAGCACCCACGTCACATTCGAGATCAACTTTCAAGCCATTTATTAAGTTATATCAAACAAGGCCGCCCGGATCAGCTCCTCACATTAAAAGAGGATCCAAATTCAAACCGGGATTAATTTTACAAGTCACTGATTTATCAAGTTACTCGGCGAGCGAGTGGCTCTTGGAACACGCGCGTACTTGCGATTGTGCTTTTAGATCAAAAGGATCATTCAATACCCAGCTTGCGTGTGTGTGTGTGTGTGTGCTCGAGATTTGCCCGAGCGTTATCCTGGCTAGAGCACTGTCTCCCAGGATGGAGGCTATTATTCTTCTGGAACAAAACTATTCTCGTTTGAATTCTAGTCCTTATCGCAGAGCCGCTAATGTAGAATCAAATTCCAAGCCATCTCGTATTATTTGGCAGCATAATAAAACTCTCGAGCACCTTTTGTGCTTAAATTGCTATTAAATGTAAAATCCAATTACAAATTACTCAATTTACCGACAGACGTGTATGTAAAGTACATGAATAAATAAAATAAATGTATGACGAAATATTTGTATACTATCAAAAACTGGTTCAATGTCTTTATATAAATTTTATTTTAATTTATAGGGTCTCAATTCGACAGTAATTTCTCACAGTATATTACTACTAGTTGTTTTACCCGGCTTCGCTCAGTATTTGTAATATAAACAGCGTAAACATGGCGAATCTAAAAGTAAATATTCAAATTTTTTTTTTTTAATTTATTTGAATCGAAAAAAAAAATTGAATCGTCGTCATAGAAACTTTGTTTTGTTTTCGAAGTTTCCAATCAAAAAGACTTACATACTTACATACATATATGTATATAGAAAGTCTCTTTCGAAATTATATATCAGATAGGGCACGGTATAGGATATCCAGGCTTTTTGTTTTTTTTTTTTCAAATTTGTCAATTTTTTTGAAATCTTCCTATTTACTATACTATTTTTTTAGGGAACTCGGTTTTTCTGTAATTTTTAAAATGGTTTTTATCAATTCTTGTTCCATAATTGTTTCTAAATTGTTAGTATAGTAGTATACTAGAGTCAGTAGAGTATAGTAGAGTATAATATAGTATAGTAGTATACTAGAGTCAGTAGAGTTAGTGCTTTCTGAAACTAGTATTTTTTCCATCAGTTCATTTGCAAATTACATAATTTCAGATTTTGAAGCATATTTAAAAAAATCTTCTGATTTTGGAATAATATATTTAGGTAAATTAGTAATGTTATTACCGACTTATTACGTCTTTCATTCGTTCTGTTTTATATTTCCGGGAAGAATTCTGAGAATCGGCACGTGGCATTCAATCGACGAATATATGTATGTAAATATAATACTTGCACACGCATGATGTACACACTTGTGTATACGGATATGATATAAATATAACTTGTTTATGAAATCTTTTAAGAAAATAACTTTTTTTGCAAAAAATATACACGAATAATATTCGAATAACGAATGACTGAAAAATCACACGAATAATTCGAATATTCGATTGGGATCCCTAGTTATAACATTAAATATATTTTTTTAAACATATAATAATATATATAATATAATTCAATGCAAGGTCTTTAATAATATTACTGTAAGTTTTGCTATACATAATATGACGTATATAATTACTTTTATCGTCTAAAATATATCAACTTTTAAGCCAGCAGTTTGGCTTAGTGATAGAGTATATATTTAGCATCACTGAGGTCATAGGTTCGTGTCCTCGCCACTGCTGGTTAGATTTGGGGGTTTTGTGACTCCAAATCGATCGTTTCTCTATCAGAGTTTGCCAATTTTATCTGATCATTGCTGAAACGGTTCCTGAAAATTGGTATTAAATCTAATCCTGTTGTTACAAAAAATCTGCCTGTGTATAATTTGTATTAATTATACACAGTAAACTGAAAAATCCATAGATGTCACTATGATTATTATTTCTGATTAATTGTTATATTCTATATATATTCTGATTGTATATGTATGTATTACTGTATTTCTGATTTCTGATTGTTTATGTATTTCATTAACGTACACCCGTCGCATTGGAGCAAATCTGTAATGGCGAGTGTGTATTGATTTGTGACAATAAAATAAAATAAAATAAAATAAAATAAAATAAATTTCCATTAATATAAATTATATACATATGTACGTATTCCATAAATAAACTAATAAAATCAACAACTAACGTTTTACTTTATCTATGTACGTATGTACATAGTAACAATAGATGAAGTTTTATGATCATGCGAAAATTCGAACTCGAGATTTTTTTATATTAAATTTGTATCAATGTAAATATTTAAAAATACGAAGCACTAACTGAAAACTAATAAAAAATAAAAGTCAAATTCTACCGACCGCTATAACGCACGAACAATGTTGTATTTCTTGTCCAAAATGCAATGTGAAACTGAAACGAAATGTAATTGGCCATCGCGAATTGAGTGGGAGATAAATGCGATAGCATGTACATTTTACGTAAATCTCATGCTAGTTCGACTATAAAGGAAATTTTATTTTACAGCTAAATATGCAACTATATATGTATTTTTAAAGCTAATATTATAAAAAAAATACTGAAAAGAAAAATAACCCGTAAAATAGACAATGTAGTAGCTACTAGAATAGACCTAAGCTGCATTGTGAACACAATTTATAAACAACCGAATACATTTAAAATAAAATCAAAATAAAGATCAAAGAATTCATTGAATTTTCTGATAATATGAAGCTATTCCACACACTTGAATGGTATAATTAAGTGATTAATATGAGGAGATTTACTCATTCTTCCACTCTCATGTTTCAATGTGTCAGCCACACCAAAACAACTCACTATACCGTACATATAAACAAGTCTTACATCACATACATATGTATATGTACATAAATGAAATGTATTTCAGATTGGATTTGAAATCGTATTAAATTTGAACCGCATTTATATTTTTACAAAATTTCCACGAAGCGATGAAATTAATTTCGGGGAAAAGTACACATATACATATGTAAATGCCGTTTGATGAGGGAGCCCTCGCGTATTTTTCTCGATTTTGTTTGAATGGGACCGCTTATTAATTGCTTATTTGCAAAGGATTACTTAGTATGCGAAATCCGCCTTTCGAACCGTACAAAACATTAAAGCTGGCAAAACAGGGCGTGTGGGTGGGCGGCTCGGCGGCGGGCACGTTACCATATCGTCTCGTTAATTTTTGATGAGGAATCTTTTGATGCCGGGTGATGCGGCGGAGGCTGGGCGGGTTTTGCCACCCCTCAAAAAACACCCCCGATGAATATTCTGAATTATAAAATAATCTTTTTGAGGTTTGGCTCGCGGCCGCGCGCAGTGATGTATTTACGTACCCCTAGCCTCGGGGGCCAACCACCTCGCCGCCAAACAACTACACCTTGTTACAATTACCACACCGTATGAACATGTTCCATAAGCTACATTATTCGAATCGTTGATTTCTGCGTATTATAATATTATATACATATATGTCGAAAAGCTTACGTGCTCACTTGTTATGGTGTTTTATTTTTACTAATGTTTTGATATGTTAAATCTGCTCTAGTTGTTTGCCTATCTAATGCGAAGGTTCAAACGTAAGCTACGGAATCAGATGCTAATAATATCGCTCTTAATTCGGCATTTCCATTATCCAATAGGGGTATTTGACTTATTTTTCATTTTTATTCAATAGATCAGACACACTCGTCTAACATATTGTTCCAACGAGACGCGTGTGATATACAGTTTAAGAATTATTATTAGGTATTAACCATTGATGTATAATACACTAGATGAGCCCTGACGTGTGATTTTGGTCGGAGGTCTTGTCTTCACTAACTGAGGGGTGCGGGGGGTTTAACTAGCGGGGAAGTTGGGAAAAAAAAGGTTTTTTTTTCCTACGACGCAGCGGTACCTACCTATGTACCTACTGAGAGAAACTGTGCATGCACCATGTATTTTGCATGCGCCAAAAGGGAGACCAGTATAGAGCGTGATGGCGGATCTATGTGTATTATATATCTACTAGTGAATAGCCCGATGAAATATCATCGCATGGGTATAAAATTATTATATACTCGTATAAAACTAAAAAAAAAATCCGGAACCGGAACCGTTATTTTCGTAGACTCTCATAGATAGTTTTCAATTCTTTATTTGTAATAATTTTCAATTTTAAAAGTTAACGTTAACAAAATGTTAATTAAAGTTAACAAAATGTAATATTTTCCGATTATACACTTCATTGACCTCGTAACGTTGAATATTATTATTACACATTACAAATTACGTGCATATACATACGGCGTGCGCCGCGGGCTCGTGAGAATATTTATTTTGGATCGGAGGGTCCGAGGTTCGATTCCCGGCGCGCGCGGTGAATGAAATCAATTTTTTTCTCGAATATCGTCAAAATATAAATAATTTAAATTTAGATAAAAATAAGTCTCGTCGAAAAATGAATTTATCGATTTTTATCGATTCGTTCATTACGTTCGGCGAGAGTAAGGACACACACACACACCCACACACACACACACAAATTACCGTCTTTATATATATGATGGTATTAACCCATTTATTTAAACACGACATCTATAGTCAAAAGATCAACAGCCCCAGAGACATTTATTTATTTTGTTAGAAAAATTTACAGTTTTATTGATTTCAAATTGATAACAAAAAATAATTATTAGAAGATAAACCATTTTAAAGATTTTCGCATATTGTCATTTTGAATGTATTTTTTTTATCTCATTTAATTTACATAAAAGTATAAATCAAACTCCTTGGATCTATCGGCTTTGCCGCCTCCCCCAAGTATATTAAATAAATAAACATAGGTGTGGGAAAAAGAAAAATTCAAACATTAAAAATAAAAAATTACAATAAAATTGTACCAGTTATGTGGTAAGATAATAATATTAATAATAATAAAAATAATAGCCTTGATTATAGTTATAACAACAATGAGTGCATTAATAGTGGACAATTGTAATGTAGTAATGAGTGCATTAATGTAATAATGTAGTAATGAGTGCATTAATGTAATAATGTAGTAATGAGTGCATTAATAGTAGACATCTATGGACAATTGTTTGCAGCATTTTCTATCAGCGAAAATCCAGATGCTGAATAACTCGAATGTTTGCGACAAGATTGTCAATCTGTTGGAACCATTTCAATGAAATCTCTCGACCTTTGAGTCACATTTCCGAGGTCTGGCCAGCAGCATACGGGATAGAACCCGTGATCACATATTGGACGAGTGCACTAAGCATTTTACTTGTTACATTGAAACTGTTATTGTCAGCGAAATAATAATTTCACTAGTGAGATTATAATTTCCCTGGCTCAAGCAGTGACTACGAATATAAAAATAGAATTATAAATTCACTTCTCAGTGTCAGTGAATTTTTAATTCGAATTACAATCTACTACGAACCCTAACAACCTAACCTTAAATAAATAAAACTAACCCTAACCTAACCTAACCTTACCTAACTTAAAATAAATAAATGTTGACTGCTAAGATATTATAATGTGTTTGATTCTGCATCCAGTCCCACGCATAAAAAAAAGATAAAATCTATGCAGATAGTAGACCATGAGGAGACTGGGAATGGACAGGAGTGGGGTTGTGGGGAGGGTATGAGGCGCGAATTCGGTATCGGAGTGGGGATGGAGAGGAGCAGTGTAGTGACGTGGGGTGGCGCAATTCGTATTGGCAACGCACTATCATCCAACTGTCAAAAATCATAATTTCACTTATAGGGGCCAGTGAAAATGTAACTAGCTATGATTTCATTGAAACTATACTGAATTTATAATTTCACTGCTGTTATAAAAATATATAATGCGAATTCATACAAACATCCACAGTGCTATCTATGAAGAAATTTTTGCAGCATTTTACATATAATTAAATTGGCGAATATCAAGACGCTGAATAACTTGAGATTATCAAGTGAGATAGGAAAGTAGATGCCAACTTTACAGGAACTGTTTCAATGAAAATCAAAAAAAAAATGGAAAACTCTGATAAGAAACGATCGACCTTGAGTCACAAACCAAGGTCTGGCCAGCAGCGGGACTAGTGAGACTTGAACCTGTGACCAATCTGCTCTAAAGCATAATATTCTAACCACTGGTCCACGTCGCTGTAATTTTTTTTATTAAATTTTATACCAGGAAGGCCTTACAAATAAACAATGCATCATTTTTATTATACAAGTCACTAACACTGAAAATTCGCAAATTAACGAGACATCTATTAATTTTATATAAATTTTATTGTATATTAATCATACCTCACATAGTAGGTAGGAAGGATTTTAGCCAATTTTTAATCGGGAACCGTTTCAACAATTAAATCAAAGAAAATTGGCAAACTCTGATAGGAAACGATCGACCTGGAGTCACAAATATCCACGTCTGACCAGCAGCACTAGAGATATATGGGACTGAACCCGGCGCTTCTCAGTGTTACGCAGAAGCTTAACGACCGAGCTATGCTGCTGGCTAATTGAAAACATTACAGGATAACCACTAATCTATGTTTCAGATTAATTAATTCTTTATTTATTTATTATATAAAAATTGTAGCTAAAAATCAAATACGAAATATACGAATTGTACTCATTAGGTACTGAACGCATTTTTCCTCCTGCGCATTTTTTCCCCGGACGTGCTGCGGCACAATAACATCAATTTTTTAAAGCCAAAACAAAGAAAGGGTGCAGGGGTTTTGGCAGATTGATTTTGATTTTTTTCCACGTCAATCAATTCTGGCAATCAAAAAATCATGGGGGGAGGCAGGCGAACACGAGAGCGGCTTATCCGGTCAAAAGCGCGCAACAATGCAAAGCTCCTAATATTGGATTACTAGGAATTCCAACGTACAGATGTGCGTGAAAGTGGATGTATGGGTTTTTGTGTAGCTATTCTACATGTACTCGTACTTGAGCGGTCAAATATCGTTTCTGTAAACGGAAACTGGTAAATTCATAATGAGCTCTCCTACCGTTCATTGTGCGCGAAGGTCGGCCATATTTATGCTGAATTCAACGAACCGCGTTAATCTTTTATTATTCGCAAATTTTAATTTCGAATTTCATTTATTTCAAATTTTGATATACGTATATTTATATATATACATAGTACATTAATCAGTAATATCTCAACAATTCTTGGTTTCAAATGTACTCGATAAAAGGATATTTAATAAGAACCTTTTTATTAGCTTCACTGTTAGTTCAGTGACATTCCTGCCCGTCAAAAATTGCGATCCTATTTTGAACCACTTGCACTCTTTGTTATTTTACTGACAAATGGGGTCAACCAACATTGAATATGTCTCCGACATGAAACTAGAGGAGTTTAACCACTTAGGAACTCGTTAAAATTTACATAAAATCTTATGTCCGACAGCTAGGTATCTAAAGGCGGCTTTCTACCGTACCTTCACAACTCACTTAAACAAAGTTACTTTTTTCACTCTATGTAAATGGTTGTAACTCAATGGAAGAAATAGCCCTGATTAAGAAGTTGCTTTTACAATTGGTTAAGAGGCTGAACAAGGACCACATGCAATGAAAGGAATGATTAGACCAAGATTTAAGTCTACAGAAGCCGAGTCCACATCGAAATCTAAAACTATTCACCGTTTATTTACTCTAATTGTTTTAATTAAAAAATATATTCATATGTAGAATATATGTACATATTCTTAGATTCTTTCTTAAATTGTTTCTGCAGTCAGAATTCCAAAGTACATACATATGAAGAACTGTCAATAGACAGTACATTATCAAAGATATGCACCTTTCTGTTGCCTTTTCTAAATAAAGAAACCCACTAACGAAGAATATTGTGTATTGTGATCTGTCAGATATATGTATGTACATATGTAATATATATAAAAAAAATTGTATAGCTGTTTTTCAATAAAAAAAAAACTACAAAATTTTGTTTTTCTATCAATTTGACACAATTATTTGTTCGACAAAAAATTTTCAATCTAGTGATTTGTATTTCGTATGATCCGTCGAAACGTTTTTCGCTACGATAAATTTCGTAGACTGAGATTTATCTCTCGAAACAAATGTTTCCATGAGTTGGGCCTCCTTTACCAATCTCTACCAGTCACTTCTGTCCATAACGCATGCCAATATTTTGATTATGATTTTTGAAAAATAGTCCAAAATTGTATCATTGAATAGGTAGTGTACTCTACATTGTGATTATACATGCACTGTTCCCTTCACCATATTATCTCAAGTCCAATCCGACTACATACAATACACAACACACAAAAGCAATCCCGTATCCATGTTTGATTTTGATTCCGACATCCTTAACCAGTCATATAGCGAAGCGTTGAATAATAAATATCGAAACGAGCAAACAAAGTCTCGATGGATGCTGGACGGACACGGTGTCGTTGAAAAATCTTTCGAACTGCTTGGATACACACGGTCATTGTTTGTCCGAATACACAATGGGGTCGAGGGGTGTCCCCGGGGGTCAATTGAGTGTCGAACCAACATGGGCAATATTTGTACAATATTACGAGGAAAAATCGCACACAATGGCGGTGGCGCTCGTGTTTGTTTAGGTTTAGTTCTCAATAGATCGTCCGAGAACGAGAGCGGAAAGGGAAGCTGAAACTCAAATAACAATAAGTCTCGGGCTGTTTCAATAAGCCGGCGCGCTCGCATACGTTGGAAAACTTCCCCGATGGGGATAAAATTACACTTTAATAATACATGGCCGCGTTAAAGATCACTCTCGTGGATATTGAAACCGCTCCACAATGCAACCGTCAGTCCGCTTTCCAAATTAACCGTTCAAAAATTTATCCATCGGCTGACAATGCTTTGATTATGGCCGTTTGTGTTCATATGAGCCGTTATATTTGAAATTGGCGAAGTCCACTTTTCTTCCTTTCGAGAAATATCTCGCAAAACATTACATATAATATGTTGCGTTTACAGTATTTAAAAATATTGGTGGCCTACAATACGTTACGTCTATTTTGCCGAGATTCTGGACATATAGAATTTTTGACCTTTGTGGTGCATTAGGAATTCCTGTAATGCTACAATAGTCCAAACTTTAAATAAATAAAATGGCCAAGAAAGCGCATTAGGTTTACCTTTTAGGCATTCCTACTATAACTATATGAATAAAAAAAAATAAAAAAAAGATGTGATAACAATTTGTGAATAAAGTCAAACAGAAATAGTGTTTTTAGAACCGAACATTGGATTTCAGCCACTTTCAAATATAACGGCTCATACATACATATGTATATGAATGTACATAAGTATATGCATAAAAGCATTTGAAAGATATTCTTGCTAGAGCACTTGAAATAAAGGCTGTGGGGACATGGGATGAATTAGTAATGTTAAGCTTTACAGCAAAAAAAACGAGTGATTGTAAAAAAATAGCTATGAATTTATTTAGAAATTTTCCATTCCGATGACTTGTTAGAATTTTTGCTTGTAGTAGATATAATTATAAAATCACGGTAAGAATTCTATAAAAAGTAGATGGATATTTTTAGTTTTCACGGCGTCTTTCTTCGAGATTCGGATTCATCAGAATTTTCCAATTTCTATTGATTAATTGATTGATAAATTGTTTATCAATGTTTGTAATTGGCCAAGAAGGTGCATTTGGGGTTTACCTGCTAGGCCTTCCTGGTATACATATTTAGTTATTGATTTTATACAAGTATACACCCATTTTTACTAGCACAACACCTACTTTCAACATGGTACATACATACATATGTATGTATATACATTTTTATTTTTACAAACCTTCTTTACGTTTCACATTAAGACGACATTTTTAATATCTTTTATCTCTTATCCGATCGTTTTGATCTTATTGCTCATTTTGGTCATCAATATACGCTATTTTATTTCAATTGAACATGTACACTCGCCTTTACAGATTGCTTCCAAAGCAACGCGTGAACTAATACAAATACAATACAATAATACAATTAATACAAGCATTTTTATATACTGCGAATTCATACAAACATCATCCACTTAAAGAAAATTTTGCAGAATTTTACTATAGAAATTTGGCGAACCTCAAGACGCTGAATAACTTAAAATTTGCTAGAGAAATTGAAAAGAAAATTCCAATTTACAGGAACCGTTTCATGAAAATCAGAAAAATTGGCAAACTAAAGAAACGATCAACTTGGAGTCGCAAACCGTTTCCTTAATCTTTTTTTTTTTATTTATTTTTTCTTTTATATTATAAGATTTCATTATATGTTTTTATTGTGTAATTTACTTAAATGGGTTTTACCTGTATAAATAAATACATAAATAAGTACATATATGTCGATAGCTCGGTGCACAGATATTGTATGTCCATTTTTGAATTTATATCAAATTTTAAGTTTGTAGATGCCAGAATAATTCAGCTTTTTCCTGTATGTAAGTATTATTACAAAACATTGATCATACAAAAACCATCATCTATAGATCATTTCCCAAAAATTTTACAGCATATTTAAATATCAACAAAAATATGAGATGCTTTAAACTAAAAACTTTACATAACTATAAGTGAAATATATCATATTGTATATGTATGTATGTACATATGTATAGTACTTTGCAAATTTTAATCGCGCCAAATATTTTAGCCCGATTCAAAATAGGAAAATGTAAACAACATTTTTTGGGTAACTTTTCACTATTATATACGAATATAATAGGAGCATAAGTTGAAATGTGAGATTAGTTATCTGGCGAGTGCTTTGAGCGTCGGTGTAATGATCGCTTCCGCGTTTTTATTTTTCACGGCGAGCGCGCGGTACTTTATGTTTGAAATTGAAAATTTCGCATGAATATTATTACTGTTCGGGGTAAGCTCCGACTTTCAGGTATTCCGGCATGCAAATACACATAAAAAGCGAGCGAAGCGAGGAGGAGGAACGAAAAAAGCAATGATTATATCGAGCGAATCTGCACAGAGATGGAGAGGCCGCGCCCAACGTAGACGGATAGATAGATAGATAGACAGATGGATAGATAGATAGATAGATGGATAGATAGGCAGACAGACGCGCTCCGGCGTTATAGAAAGGAAGAAACTGAAGCATAAATAAAAAAGCCATTCCCATCTCATATCATTATTCAAATTTGAGAGCGTATTCTGTTTGAGGCGCGCGCTGGTGTATCTGCAATAAAATCCTCGAACGTATACCGCGGGGAACTGTGCGCCGACACACATCCAGTTGCTTCATGCTTATCGCGGCCTGCTGAAAAATGCATGCGCCACCGACTGCCTGATCGACCTCCCACCACCCACCCACCCACCCACCCAACCACCCTCCGGTCGTACTGACTCGGCTGGGGTACCTACCGGTGCACCCCTTACTTACTCCCTTCGCATCAGACACGCCGCAGTAATTGTCATCGCAGTAAGCCGCAAACAATCACATTCGAATGTTTAACGCTTTCCTCTCTAATGGCGGACAAGTTTTGCAGTTCACTCCGATTCGACTTTTTTTTTGGTATTTGAATCAATCTCTGTTTATGCCTGATAGACACGAACTCGCCTCGTTATTAACCAGCAACGTACTAGATAGAATGCAAACAGACACAGGTGATCTAACGTTGGATGGAGAGGTGATAGAAAGAGTAAAAATATTCAAATACCTGGGTACCTGGCCGAATGAAGAGATGGACCCAGGTGAAGATCTAAGAATCCGCATCGAGATGGCTAGAACAGCATTTATAAAAATGAAGGCGGCGCTTACAAACAAGCATCTCAATCTTCATACGCGGTTGAGATTCGCGAAGCGCCAAGTCTGGACAGTATTACTACACGGATGTGAGACGTGGACTCTGAAGACCAAGATGATCAGCCGCATCGAAGATGTGGGTCTAAAGGCGTATGCTGTAGATTCCGTGGACTAAAAATATATCAAACGAAGCTGTCCTCGGCATGATGGGGAGAGGCAAGGAACTTGTTTCTGTCATCAAGCGGAGAAAGATGGAATACCTCGGACACATGATACGGGGTCCAAAATACGAATTTCTCCGTTTAATAACCATGGGGAAAACAGAAGGAAAAAAATAGATTGGCAGGAAAAAGTTATCTTGGCTTCGAAACATGCGCATGTGGAGCGATTTAAGCGCCGACGATCTTGCCGACGACAAGGCTTTAACAACAAAAAGAAGTAGTAGACTAGTGGTTAGCATATATGCTATCGAACATAGTGGTCACGGGTTCGATTCGGTTCAATTCGGCCATCGTCCCCTTTTTCACACTCCTCTGGCTAGAACTGTGGCTTATAGCAATTCTCCCATTCCTCGTGGCCTCCGTTTCTTAAATTCACTGGATGGACATTTGTCACATCTCTCGTCATTTTCTGCACCACTTCCTAGGTTACGGAGGTCACGACCAATTAGAACTGTTGAGTTAGTTTGATCAGTTAAGAATTTTTATGTCATGTTTATTTATTTTTCTTTTCTTCTATTTATTTATTTTTACTTGTATTTCATGTACTTTTTTCCTTTCTTAATCTCGTCGCTTTGGAGCACACTCATCGCTTTGGAGCAATCTGTTAAACGAGTGTGCTTGTATAATAAAATAAAATAATATAAGTCTCACTGGTTGCTGCTGGCCAGACCTTGGCTTGTAACTCCAGGTCGATCGTTTCCTTGATAGGAAACGATTTGCCAATTTATTTGATTTTCATTGAAATGGTTAGAAAGAAAGAGAAACGGTTAAACAGAAAGAGAACACTTGTGTTCTCGACAAGTGTAACAGATAGATATATTTCAATATAAAAGCGTAGATAAAATAAAAAGGCTAATATAATATATGTACACATGTAGATCAGCGCTCCAAAGTCACGAGTTTTAAGGCTATCGATCCCTCGATCCGTCGTCGTTCAGGTAATTAGTTACCGCTTTTAGATGGAAAGGATCGTTTTTATTTCTACTTAGTCTTTGGAACTAGTGAACTCCCAGTGTAATTGTTCAGCAGCCGCCACTAGTGTTTGCATGTATGTAAACTGTAGGGGAATTTGTATTAATCCCTTACTGTTAGTCCCAATGTGTTAATCAATTTTCTTCAGATGGACTTTCATGCAAACATATTGTGCTACTTCTAGAACTTCATTGAAATCCAAACTTTTCAAAACCGTTTTCTCAAACTCTTCTGGGTCACCCCCAAGTTTTTATAATACAATATATCACCGTCGAAACAAATCAACTTCAGTAACTTTTCCGCATGCATTCTGACTACGTGCCCCAGTAGCTCAATTGAAATATTTTAATTTAAAGAACCAATGGATGAAATTCTAATTATATATGTTACACATTTAAAGCTATCTAATAATTACCCCATTCTTCTAGAAATTGCTAGCTACATAGATTCTAGATATACCCACTGTAATCCAAAAACAATACCTTTGGTTCAATACAGACCTGTAATTTTATCTTTATTTCATATCACCAGTTTATGAATCCAATGCGAACACTGCGATTCAAATAAATCATAATGAAACGAAAACAAGTTGACAGTTGATACTCTTCTTATATCTCGCATGTTTAATAGAATTTATTTTACGAATAAACCACGTGATTCATAAATGGCGAAATATATGTAATATCAGAATACTAATTACACAAATTTGAAAATGAAATTGAACGAGTCTTGGCCCATGCATAGTCCACACGTCAGTGTGTCGGCCCGCCAGACTACCGAAGCTGGTCTACCCGCTCATCCCTCAAACCACCCCACACCCACCTCAGCCTCGCTTTTTAAAACGGCTCCAGATCCACAGGATTGATATATCAGTTGGATAGCTGTATTGCACATTAATTATTAATACCTTGAAACCACCCTAGCGCAGCGGAACAGAGAGAGAGAGCCGTCATTTCCCCGCACCCTCTGCCGTCTATCGACTGAGAGATTTGCAGAAAAAGTTTAGAGCATATCTCTGAACAATTTGGCTTAACGAAATTACTTTGTTTCGAACGTTGAAATTTATTTGTGCGATTTTTTTTCGTGTATATACTTAGGTATATTGCGGCGTAGGCTTGTGCGGATGCGCAATGTTTTATATGATTCATAAACACGTATCTTTTATCTCTCTATTTCCAAGGGCCCGTTTCCTTTTTTCGTGAATACGTGCCCTAATGTAAGATCTGGTCTCCCCTCGCGTCCTTGGGGGATTCACCGCCACCGATACAATAAAATAAAGAAATAAAAGACAATAAATAATAGGTCCATTCGTCAGCGGACCCATATTTCTTTCGTCTCTCGTCCGATATATTCTCCAATAGAAGTGCTGGGCCTTTATAACGTAATTGAATTTTCATACTAGTAAGAAATATTTTTGCCACTTTATTTTCAAGCATTTCTAATCCATCCAAAATGTACAAAAACTTGAGCAAAGTACTTTTAATATATATTCAATTGCTTCCTGAATAAGAAGCTTTTCCTCCCGTATTAATGTGCGCGTGCAGAATACAGGAGGAAAAGCCTGTTCCTCTTGTTCCTGTTGTATCCTGCTCGCGCAAATTAAGTGAGTATGTACCATTTAACATGCACCCTTTTTTTTTGATCTTTCGACTTAAGATTTTTCGATTTTCGATCTTTGCCTTCCGATATTTGCGTTTTCGGTAATTTCACATTCCGGCCCGTGAGGTAGATCCGTGATATGCATAGTATGAAATAAATTATAAATTCAAATTCCTAAACTCTTCTATTAATTCTTGAGTATTTTTATAGAAGTAAAATAAAACGGCATGTTAATAAAGGTTGCCCAAGAAGACTTTCTTCAGCATCTGAGGATATTACTCAATGTCCATCGTCGATCGACCAGAGTCTCATTATGCCACCCCTCACCCCATCCTTTGTTACAGCACACATCAAACATATAGACGTATACGAGTATGTCACATCTCCAAAAATAAATTTTCTTCAATTTTTTTTTTACTAATTTGTCATGTGTTTCCCCGCAAACAATACACAATAATCCGGGTACATCGAACGTGTTTATTTGTATGGAATTTTTTCGTCACGTGTGCAATGATGATCAATCTGCCTGAGGGTCCTGGATCGTTTGATTGATAGCGGGCCCGAAATGAACGTGACGAGACTACGACTATGCCATATTCCTTGAAACCATAAAGCACGCAGGATATGTCCTCATCAATTACAGAGCATATGTCACTCTTATTGATTCGCCACGAGCTCCCCAGCCGGGAAGCTTTCATACGTGCCGACAGCAAATAATAAATTCCCTTCAAAAGTAAACCAATTACAATGCTATTCTATCTGTAGATATATTTTATTGGATTTAAATAGGTGTTTGCCTGGTTTAAGAAAGCTTTGTTCGATAAGTATAAAATAGGATCAAATACATCTCAATGTTTAAAGTGTGATTTATTATAGATAAGTACAATTGAGGATGATACCAAAGCAAAACTCTTAGATTATCTTAATAAAAATCTTAGGTTTAAACGATCTTGGAGAGAAATAGTAACAATTACATCTACATATATATTTTATTTTTATTTTACATAGATATAGGTCTAACAGGTAAACCCCAATGCGCCTTTCTGGCCAATTACAAACATTGTAGCATTTTTATTACATAAATGTGATACTGAGCGTAGATTATTGAAAATTATTTTAATCTATCTCTCTGGTAGTCTGCGCTTATCAATTTTTATAATTGTATGTGATGTATAGTCACCGGAGCCTGAGGGGGCCGTGTATTTTTCAAAGGTTGTAAATGCATTGTTAAAGGTTTGCCGAACACTGTGACTATCCTACCTCTAGTTTTTTTTTTTTTTTTTTTTGATTTTTAAATGCTTTTTATTATTACGAAATTATGTTCACAATACATCTTATATCTATTTTAATAGCTACTGATCTACTGATCATTTTCTATTTTACAATTTTAATTTAATTTGGTTAGTAATCACAGTATTATATTATTCTAATGTTAATCTAAAGCATAATAGGAAAAAGAGCTCAAAAACCTATTTACAATCCTTATAAATGTTCATAATACATCTAATACATAATATTAATTATAGACTATCTAAAGTCGATGACCTAAAGCAGATTGTGTTTAGGTAATTTTTGTTTATACCTGAAGGGTATAGACATTTTGTTGTAATCACCGAGACTTCACAAGTGTGTTAGTATGGTTATTAGTGATTCTTTCATAGAATCTACTGGTTAGTTTGTTAGTAATGTATGTAACAAACGGAATATTATATGCATGCAGTTTTTTCAGGTTAGTATATATGGGTGTATTATAAATTATTTTAAGGGATTTATTTTGTATTACTTGGAGCTTGGAAAGGTTAGTATTCGAGGCGTTATTCCATACAGGTGAAGCATAGGTTAATAATGGTAATATGAGCGCGCGATATAATTTTATTTTATTTAGCGTTGATAAAGAACTATGGCGATTAAATATTGGATATATTAAGGATATACCCCGCATCGCCTATCCTACCTCTAGTGATGTATAAGTGGAATTCTGATCTTCTCTTTTCCATTTGGGCCTCACAGGGATGTTTCGTATTTACGGTTAGTTCTTATATATTGGTGTTTGCTGTAAATGCAAGAAATTCAATACTGCATATGTATTCTGTTTATTTGATAGTTTTATTATATCTACTATTGTTTTTAATGATTATTTATTATTGTATTTTTGTCTGTATATTTATTTATTGTTGTATTTTTGTCTGATTATTTATTACTGTATTATTTTCTGTATATTATTTTATATAAAAAATCATCCTACCTGCTGTCACAAATCTTCTGTATTCAATCTATGTACAATTTGTAAAAATTATGTACAATCTAAAATCCATAGATGTATCAATGGAATAATTAATAAATTAATTGTTAATGCTGTGTTCTTCAGCTTCTTAAAATAAAGTGATTTAAGTATGTAATAAAAATGCTGCATTGTTTGTAATTAATTGTCTAGGAAGGTGCATTGGGATCTACCTGTCAAGCCTTTCTGGTATATATCTATGTAAAAAAAGTAAAAAAAAATAAAATAAATAAGTATATTTAAAGTAGGAAAAAAAGTCCGAAATTGATGAATCAAATACCCAACCACTGTTTTAAAGAACGAAATAGCTCCGTTGGAAAATAGTAGGATTTTTAACCCACTGTACTAACTTATTTCGTCCGAAAAAAAAAACATTGAAAGATTTCAATTTGAATAGTGGTAGAGTAAAATAAATTGGCATGGTATGTAGCGAGCTATTTTTCGCTTCATTAGGCGTATAACGAAAATAAAAGAGGTCCGTCTGTAGCATTGTAAGAGTTTGTTGTGCGCTTCTCTATTGATTGCATAGGGAATCCGAGCACATATGGACAGTCTCAAAGGCGCTTTATCAATGCCCTCCCCATCTTCCTCGACCCACCCACATCCAATGTGCATCGCCCACAAGACACAACTATCGCACAGGTCTCATGTGTGGTCTTTGGCAAATTGAAAAACTGCACCAGTTCAAATGCGAAACAACATCTCGGAAGGAATGTAAAATCCAACATACATACATACATACATATGTATACAGGTATCCCTCATTTATAAAATAAAAGTCATCAAAAATGAGGCTAGGCAGAAATAGCGAAACAATTTGCTATATTTAAATAAAAATAAATCAAAAAGTAAATAAGAGCAACATATTATAGCATTATGGCACATAATAGCAAGTCATCATTTGAAGTTAATTTCTCTATGATGAACTCAATACGCTGTCAAACATTATCCATAAATTTCCTTAACATTTCATTGTGGTTTACTACAAGAGAATAGTTTCAGATGGTACGGCCACGTTATGCCAAGACCAACAGACAAATGGCAAAACACCCAAGACGACATGGTAGGCCGAAACTCACGTGGATGAGGCCGTCATTAAAAAGGTTTAAGATGCCAAATTACAACCTGAGACAACACAAAATAGACGATTCTGGTGATGCCACGCTGGGAAAACCGACCTCGAATAAATGGGGTAAGGCGAGAGGAAAAGAAGAAGATGGTTTAAAGTTGATGAGGACGCACTTTCTCCAACGATAGCCCACACCACACACTAATAAATCAGGCGATGTTGGAGATCAAATTATTAATTTTCTCCCAAACGAAACATGACATATTACAGAAACGTTTCTTGGAAGAAAGTTTCACGGAATTTTTTGCAGCATGAATCCATTTTATTGAAACAAAAATATTTCAGAATTTCACAACTGATATTCTGATTGGTGATCGGATAAATATATGAACTCAAGAGAGCCACACTCTCGAGACATCCAAACTTTCAAAGATGCTCAAGACGAACTAATGCAATAGAATTCCACAAAAAAGCATCATGGGGTATTTGTACATATGTTATTCGAAGGTGTTAGTTAAGCCTTTTTTTATGGAATTCTATATCGTAAGTTCTTCTTGAGCGCCTTTGAAAATTAGGATTTCTCAAAACTGCACCACTATTCAGTGAAATTCAGTGCATTCTTCCAGCAACCATTCTGATTGATATTCTCCAATGGAAGTCAATTGATAGAATTGGTATGTAGATATATGTATCTAAGAGATATCAAACAAACCTCAAAATTTGAATGCAAAACTTCAAATTATGATGTTGGAAAATGTCAGATTGCCGGGCTGACATTAAATCTCAACTGAGTAAAAATGAAACAATGCAATTACATACACAGTATGTAGATATGTCTTTATTTACTCACCAATCGTATACTTTTTTGTTGCTTTTTTTCAATCTTTATATCGTTCCCATGTAAGATGAAAATAATAGTGGAAATATCACTAAAATATTTCAAATAATACGATAGTGAAGTAGTCCGGTGATTTTAGTTTAGAATTGAGAAAATTGTGTACGCCATTGGTTATTTGCAGAGGAGGCAGACAACGGAGGTAGGTATTTGCTCAGTCGGTATTGCCAGCCATTGGGAATAAAATTGGGACGGGGAGCGAGCACAAATATAGTAATTGTGTATAAATATTTATTTTGAGCACTTGGTATGCAATTGGGTCGCGGGTCGATTATCAGCCCCGGTGCTTCCGAGTGCTCGCCGCCTGTCGAACGACAAGGGAAGCCTCGTGGAAAATTCACATACGACTTTTCTTTCCCCTTTTATTATCAACAAGATCTTACCCAAAAACACTAAAAGTTTTTCCGTTTAATTTTGAAAATTGTGCACATTCTCTAAATGTAGATTACGTAAGCCTTTAATACTATTGGAAGGATTCGTTCTAAATAAAAACACTATTGAAACTTTAGCCAGTTTAACGAGAGAAATGAATCTAGACCGGATGTGGAACGAAACGGTTTAGCCTAGTGACTCGCAGTGGTGACATCTATCGGCTATTTCGAAAAGTTCGTCTTGCGCTTGACCTCTAAATCACTCATATTTACGATAAGATAAGAGTCTTGAGACGAGGCACGGTGCGGGGGATGTGAATTTTTGAAAATTGCACTTATTTGGCAGATCAGATCACGTATGGCTAACCTATGCACATAATCTATATATGTAACTACCTGCATATATATAATATAAAACATTAAATTCGTCCCACTTCACACTGATTGTCTGATGATTATTTGCACAGATGTAACACATACAATACCCATGCGCAGTCTATCAACTGACATTGTACAGATTGTTCCTACAGACTTAAATTTCAACATATTAATAATTTTGGGTAGGCTAATTACTTTAATTTATTAATCCATCATTATATGTATTTACATGTATATAAAATTTATAGCTACTCGTTGGAAGACTTTGTTTCAATCTCCATCTTATTTTCTCTAAACAAGTAATTAATTCTTAATTTGAAGATCAACCTACTTAACATTTATGTATTAGTATCAAATTTAAATAGTGAATCAAAATTAATTAATCTTATCGTGTGTTATAAATCAAGACAGTGTGATTAAATATTTGTTTTACGGAAGAAATATAATCTGCTCTAATTAAAATGCAAATAAGTAGTTTCAAAGAATTGCTTCGGTAAAAAATACTCCCACTAAACTTTGACAAATTAAATAAAGATCTAATAAAAAAAAATTACATTCATTCCGCAACTAAAAATAGACGTGTATTTGTTTGATGGCAAAAAGTCAACACAATATTTCCCAGTAAATTTCGAACCACACTCCAATTAAATCTGTATAATTTAATTTTTCTATCCCAGCCTTTGAATTAAGAACAAAATACGAAAACTTTCTGACAAGTCGTATTGAAATATTTACTTAAATTAAAATATGTAAGTTATTAATTTCCTCAAACTTTATAAAACAAATATTTTAGCAACAGTTGACTAAATATTCCACATTATTTACAGCGTGAACCGAGGCATGAAATACACACCAGATTATTAAACAATTTTTATATTCTAAACTAAATTCTCTCTACGCCCTTGCACCGAAGAAGCGGCGCGAGCGAAGAGTCCCTATGAAAATTCCGATCCGAGAAAATTGTACTTAGCTATGCATTGGCGCATTATCTACTCTCGTTTGCGCGAATAATCCTTGCGGAAACACAGAATCACTTACACACCCATAGATAGCACGGCATCCAGATAGACAGATACGTACCCCAAGTGAGCAAATACCTTAACCGTTTTAAATTCGCCCGCAAACTGGCAGCATTACGGGGCACATATGACGTACATCCGGCACCCATTATACCGCGTATTACACATACCCATACCCAAAGTCGCACATATTTGCGCCGCAATTTGACCCCGAGTTATCTCTATACGCAAGATTAATTGACTACGTTGTCTACCGGCGTACAAAGACAATAAAGAGACTCCGACCCCACCCCGACGTCTTATTCGCCATTCAAAAGGCCAAACTTCCTTACCAAAGTGAATCCATACGTGGCCAGTGGGTCCGCATTAGCCTCTACTAATGGCAGACGAATCCCTTTCAGAAGGGCTATAAGTGTATGTATGAACGTGTACACATACATACATACATGAGAACAAAACACACACGAGTCGAAGCACTCGCTCATTCTATCAATATACATAATTCCCAGACGGAGTGCAAAATGTGTCTTTTCGAGATTTATTGGCCAATTTAGTCGCGGGCCACACAAAAGGGTTAATTAAGCGCGATTGTGGAAACGTCAAAGGTTTTCCGAGAATTTGTTTCAAATTTGTTACGTGCGTGTTTGGCGTGCTCTTCTTCAAAGGTGAATTGACAAATAAATACATTATATCGAAGGACGAGAGTAATATATAATGATATATACATGTATATTTGTATCGTGTAATGAAAAGCGTGTTTGCTACATTTCCAAACAAACAAATACAGCTTCCCCTAAAATATAATTTCATTTTTTTTTTGTATTTTCTTGAAATTATTTTATATTTAAAAATTTTAGCATGATACGAGCCGTTATATTTTGAAAGTAACATAAGTCCACTTTTCTTCATTTCGAGAAATATTTCGCAAAACATTAAATATAATGTTTTGCGTTTAATAATATTCAAAAATACTGGTGGTCTGTTATACGTTTATTCTGCTTTCCGAGATTGTGGAAATATTGAATTAAAATAAGTGATAACAATTTGTGAATTAAGTCACACTCAAACACAAATAGTGATTTTGGAATTGAAAATTGGATTTCCGCCAATTTCAAATACATTGGTTCATTTGTTGTATTTAAAACACACATATGTATGTATGTACTGTACATATACAAAAAAAAATAATGATACATTTTATATATAGATTAATTATAAAGAAATAATGCAATCGTTTATTCAAATTTTAAATAAGAGCCATAAAATACGCTGTTTCGAAAATATACTAATTTATTAAAAGGCTAAATTGTTTATTTTTCTACTCTCATTTGTCACCATTATTTGAATTTAATTTCCAATTTTTATAATATTATAAATTTATATTTAGTACAAACGTACAAAGTTGGCCATAGGTGGTCACCATGTTAAAAATAATAATTATTTAAAAGAAATGCCAAATCATTTAAATTCTGTTTTATATCATATGGTGATAACTTTCAAATAACCAGTCAGCAGAGTGTAAAAGACACGATTCTCATTAGTTAACTAAAATATTCTAACCAATAGAAACACATATTTGGAAATTCAAAATCCTAAAGGTTCGTTTAAAAACTATTTCAAAATAGGAATCTACATACATACATTTGTAAACATATGTATTTTTATCTGTATAGATTTTTTTTCTCTACTCTATTATATTTTCGACCATTGTAGTGCATTTGGGATTCCTATAATGCAGCAATGGTCCAAACTTAAATAATAAATAAATATGAAATATATAAATATAAAGTCTATACTTTGTCTATTGCCAAGTTAACTGATAGTTTAGATTTAAAGCATTTTCATCAATATTATAGAATCTGATAATACCCTCCTATAATGCACTGGATTGACTCGGATTTTCTTACAATTTCATTATACATATTTCTTTTCTCATCTGATTTTTACTTTTTTTCAGTTTTTTCAAAAGGTTTGACTTTATATTAGGCCAGAGGTCGATACACATCAAAGAGGAAATCAAAAATTTACAATTTTCGCTCTGGCCTAATAATGCTGCACTCAGTATTTTCAGCTATTACATATTATATACATACATTGTAGCATCGTAACTTAATTTTAAAACTAATCACATTTAAATAGTTGAAATACCCAAATCATCAATACTAAGATCATCTGCATGGTGCATACATATGTAATTCAGTGTACATATAACAAACTGACTATAGCTATGTACGTAGGTATCCATTAGATAAATGCTCGTACATAGGAGTATATAAATGCGGCATTGTTGGCTCGACGGTAGCCTCTCTTTAATTACGAGCGGTGACATCCAGCTAAAATTTATTGGCAAAACTCGGTTGCCGTTTTGTTAGAAAGGCGCCCCTGGGTTTGCGAGAGCGCAACTATTCCCACACACACCCAAAACTACGAACGGACAGACAGACTGACGGACGGACGGACGGACGATCGTGTGCGAGCTTTGTAATGACCGTCTATCTGAAGATGTTACCGGCTTATTTATGACCTGTATAATGCTGTAGTCGTGTGTGTGTGTGTGTGTGTGTGTCGGGAAGAATTCAGCCGGACCGAATGTCCATCAGACCGAATTAATTGAAAAACAAATCGAATTTCCCTCCCGCAGTTTTGGGTTTCGCTATCTATCTGTGTGCTTTCTTCGCATGGTATGTGGGAGATAAAATTTAGTGCCGTATTTGAATAAGATAATTAGATAATTCAGCACACATATATACTTACACACATACATATATACGTATATAAAATTATTGGTAGTAAATAATATCAGTTTCGGTAATATCATATACAGCCATTCACCATCCACTGCTGGATAAAGGCCTCTCCAACACGTTTCCACTCGTCTCTACGCAACTTTAATCCATCGCACCCCACACATTTTCCTAATTTCGGCTACCCATCTTCCCTACGGTCTCCCTTTTGCATTCTCTCGGGTATTATTCTAGCACTTCTTTTCGTCCACCTTTCGTCCATTCTTCTAGTCATGTGATTCACCCATTGCCATTTCAATCTCTCCACTCCAGGGGCGTCATTTGGGGTGGGCAGCCCCCCCCCCCCCCTAGATTTGAACGGGACTATTCACGTTGTTTAATGTATTATTATGAATTTGAATTAAAATACTAAAACAACAAAAATAGAATATTGAAATTCTTTAGAACACTGTCAGGTATAAACACGTCGATTTTTATATACTACCCTTACTTACCTTATACTACCCTTGTCATACTTCTCACCCACGTATTCCGTTTCATATCTTTTCTCATTATGCCAAGCACACAACGTTCCATACTTCTCTGAGTGCATTGGACTTTGTGTAGCAACTTGGCGTTCAATGTGCAAGTTTCACATCTAAACGTCATCACTAGCAAAACACATTGATCGAAGATAATTTTCTTTTCAGGCAAAGTGACATTTCTTATCTAAAAATCAGTTTCAATATGAAAGAAAAATTCGACAAAGAATGTTAGTTAACATTCAGATCATTTTTAGTATACGAGCTTTAAATTTTTTAATTTATATTTATTTATTATAATTTTGTCGTATAAAATAAAAATAAAATTGTACTTGTCCATGCAAAAAATAGTAAACATATGACGTTTTTATATATATAAATTATAATTAATTTAATAAATACTAATACAATACGCCATAGATAATAAATACTACGTATCACAATAAGTATTGGGTTGGTCACACCCAAATTTATCATATAATACAGTTAATTAACTGTTTGTTTTAGGTCGAATCATTAGCACCATGTACCTTATATACACATGTATTTATATGTATACACGAATTTAGTTTCAACTAGAATTTTACAGCTTTTACACATACATACTTATATCAATAGCATGTCCTTCTTACATATGCGACACTAACACGACACGAAAACATTCATTATCAAAAAATAATTTGCAATACACCCTTTCACTATAAATCAAAACGCAAACAAAAACTGTCCGAAATTCAATAAACGCGAAAATAAATTTGATTTATTATTAATTAAATTATTTTAAATAAATATCGTGTGTGTACGTTGCGCAACGGATACAATACAAAGAGTTCAAAATTGCCGAACAGGGATATCTCACGTGTGTTAGCCCCATAGTTAGTCAGCTTTAAGTTATCTGTCCAACCTCTTTCCTGGCAACTTCACCCATCGAGCCTTAGGGGAGTGTCTTGAGAAACAAACCCACCCATCCGCCCCCTCGCCTTTACCTCCAGTCTTAAGAAAAACACCCCCGGGCCGAAGACTGGGAGGAACAACTGCGGAAAAACCAATATGGACGATCAGATAAGCCGAACTCATACATACTAATTAATTCATAATATGCAAATGTGCGGTGGTGAAATTTTTGAGAAAGGCATATATATTTTTCTCGTTCTGAGAAATAATAATGATTGATGGCAATCGTGACAGTGTCAATTATTTTAATTATTCGCTCGCACATATGATTGCTAATACCATTAGCTCAACACGTACGACGATTAATTTTATCGAAGCGAAAAATATCAATTTTCCCCTACGCATTCCTATTTTCATTCACACGTCATCTACTTGTTATATTAACTATGTTATAATAATATGTTATAACTTGTTATATTTCGTTTTTAGCTTTATTGAATTTTTCATTTATCACGAAAATATGTTGAATTAAATTCAGCATAAATCAATGATTCTTAATCTTATTCAGTAAATAAACCCCATTTAATCGTAAAATCAAAAAAATCTCAAAATTACTCATTACAAATTCTTTCGTATTGAAATTGAAAAAAAAATATATCCAATAGTAGTGATAATCTTTTAAATTGATCTATAATGAATTTACATATTTATAATACGCCGGAGGTAATAACTTTTAAATTAGAAGTTCTGATATGTAGATAAAAATAAAGTAAAAATTATAAACAATTTATATTTTATAATTAGATAAATACGCCGAAAGATTTACATAATCAAACCCATTTTCAAGTACTTTTTTTTATTTAAAATTAACAATGGATCATATTTATTATAAAAAAATTATATTATGTACTGATTTTTAAGTTTTCAATTGCTATTTGGATAACATAATGAAAATTAAAATTAATTAAATTAAATTTTTCAAAACAACTGCCGTATATTGTGCTTGATAAATAATCTCAAACATTATCAAGATAATAAAAATAAAAATCCAATTTTTTTCTCATCAAAGTTCACAATAACAGCCCCACTGACAAATTTACGACAACTTAAGAACCTCTGCTCGGGCTAGACAAACAAGTGGTTATTTTAAATTATCAAATTAAAAAAATCGTACAAATATAAAAATAAAATATTTTCTGAACACAAGGAAACCTCGTATATTCTATATAAAATTAATTTATTACTGATAAAACTCACTTAGGTCATAGTTTAATTTACGAAAACATATAATTCGTGTAAATTATTTATTCTAAAATCATCATCAATACATCAAACCAATTTTAAATCGCTTTTAAACACAATAATTCAGTAGGGAGACAGAGGACCGTCAAGAGCAATCCCCGAATCTTAAGAATTTATTTTAGCATTTCTTAAATAAAATATACATATTCCCCTTCTCTGTCATGAGAATAATTATGAAAGAAAAAGCATACGCTGCAAACAAAAAACTATGTATGTGCATAAATATTACTTAAATGTCAAAATCAACACTAGGTATCTACATATGTATATACATGCATACATACATATGTATATACATACATACATATGTACATTTTGAATTCTTGAATTACGAAGTTGCGCCGCAGGCAAATTTTATAGAAAAATTTCATTTTTTGATTAAAATAAATTTCAATGGGGGGGCGATACACAGCAAGTGTTTTTCGGCCTGTTTTAATAAGCTTTATTTAATATTCTTATGCTTTTATGTACAATCGAGGCTCTTCAAATAGCACGAGCCTCAGGAATTTTCCCCTCCCCCCTCCCTCTCGTCAACCTTGGGTAGACACATACGTACATAGGTAATGCGGTGTTTAAAAAACCAATCAACAGCTACGTGGCCTTTGATCGCTCTCACTTTGAAGTAAACCTTGAAGTCTACGCGTATCGTAGCACACCTCAGGCTACGACCGTATGCTACACACGCTGACATCTTGAAAAGCACACATAAACACACACACACACACACACATCCCATGAGCACCCCATACCTACGGACAAACAAACACATATAGACACACGTGAAAGGACGGTGTGGGGTTATAATGGAAAGAGGTAAGTTTGGCCCGCGGGGGTGTGCTCCGCAGCGTCTTAAGACGGGGCACCCTCATCCCCCCGTGATGCCACGGGGATGGGGGTGTGTTTAAATTTACACCCCTCATTTGTTTGCGATGACCCCCGGCCGGGACGCGGGACGATATATATCCGTGGAGCAGCTCTCGCCCCACCGATACCGGAGCAACTTGGTGGAACAATGACAAACGGGGTAAGCGAATGCGGTTTTGCAACCGCTCGATTCGGCGATTTCGCCCGAGGGGTAGTTGCATTCGACGATGATGCACTAAATTACCGTCGACGTGTCAAATTTCTGCTGTTCGTTCTGTTTAATAGGAATTATTTAATAAATTAACATTATAATACATATGCACATATGAGTGGTCGTACCCATAATTGATATTATGGTAGCAACATGTTAAAGATTTTATACATAAATATGTTTCAGTTTTTTAAGCGCCGAATTCCGAGTAGTGGAAATGCGTCGATTGTTTTAAGTTGAATGTTCAAAGCCTTTTCCCAATACGTGTCAGTCTTTTGTGCCGTATCAACGTCAGCAATTATTCACCATGTAATGCTCTAAAATCGTAACTGCACATTTGTCCTTTCGCAAGTATTAAAATTTTAGTGGGGCTTTGGAATGTTGCATTCTCGGTCAATTGTTCGACAAATCATTCAAAAGATTATGTTATGAAGACAAACAAAATTTTATTAAGAAAAGTAGGCTACATAGGATATTTCTGTTAGCACAAAAATGAAAAATTATACTCATCACTTCTAGATAGATTATAATAATTCAAAACTTAAAAATATTGCTTTTGTCCGTACCTAGTCCCTTGTTTTAAAAGTCACGGAACGCCACTGATACATACATATGTACATACATATGTAGTGATCACGAGGAACTTATAATTAACATATATACATATTTACATGTGACTATTCTATTTTTACACTTACGCATGTCTACTAATATTATATGTATATGTATACATATTTACATTTAAGACGCGTGTACGTCTACAAGTCAATTCCACTCATACATAATTCTGACGTGTTTAATCAAACGCTTTATAAAAATAAAGAAGCTTGCTTTATTTTTAATTCAATTGATATAATTGAATTATATAAATCCACCCTAACCCGGTTAATTGCTTACTTGTACAATAATGTTAAAAGTATTTTTTGTTTGCTTTATGCTGGTGTTTTAAGAATTTCCAGGTAAACATTTCACCGAAAGGTTTCAAATCGTTACATACACAGGCACCGAATAAAACAAAACCATTTTCAAAAATATCACAGACAATTAATTGTTCATTTTTAAATAGAACGTTAAAAAAATATACCCTTTCAAGAATGTTACGACCGCAATATAAGAATAACCTCAATGTTGAATCAAATGCGCAAATTCTTGGTAAAAACAAACGTCAGCCCCTCTTTTATTAATTTAAATTTATAAAATCTTAAAGCGGATCACAATTTATTCTTTGCACCGACAATTATACATTATATTATAGAATTATGATACAGGGAATATTTTCAATGTGAACAGAAGGGTGAATGGTGACGATGAAAGCAGGTCTTGTGAAGGGGTTGAGGGGTCATGGATAGGTGGGAAGGGGGGGGGGGGGCTAAGTCTTGAGATGTGCTAACGTGGAGTTAACGGGTGGGGGGTCATGTGGCCGAAGACGTATAATATGGAACTTGTTGTATCGGGGGCGGGGGTGGTTTGTTAACGGTTTACACGGACATACTGCAATTTGGTTACACCTTTCCGACTCACCCCGTGGATTATCTTCACCGAATAAAATTTTTAATTAAAATACATAATATTCAAATCGCTTAGACCAAATCATTTTACGTGTAGGTGGATCATTTTTACTCTTATAACTGTAAGACTGTAAAAAAAATATCACGAAATTGATGAACACATTGAATTTACATTTTGAATTTTCAATGATGCATTAATTTTTAATTTTTGAATCAAAATTGAAGGTATTGATGAGAACTAACTCAAAAGTATTTGGTATAATATTTTATTTATTTTATTTCATTAGAAGTTTAAGTTTGGACCATTATGGCATTACAGGAGTCTTTAATGCGCCACAATGGTCGAAAAAATACAGAGAGATGAGAAAAATAAAAATATATTCATATATACACAGATAAAAAATACATTTATACATAATCATAAAAATACAATAGCATTATAATAAGAGCAGATAAAGTAAAAATATCAAATAATAAAATACAAAGTAGAGAATTTCTTACACCTATAGCCAGCATCAATTTATATAAATTTACAAAACATCCCTGCGAGGCTCAAGTGGAAGAGAGAAGACTAGAATTCCACTCATACGTCACATTCAATTATAAAAATAATGATGAGCGCAGGCTACCTGACAAATAGGCTAAAATACTCTCCGACAACCTACGCTCACTGAGGTGGAAAATATCACAATATAATATAATATATACATATATGTACGTAGATTCTAATTATGTAGTAGGATAAGTAATCATTTTCAAATATTTCAAAACCTTTTAAATGGCAAATCCACAAATACTTCACATCAATGTCTATAAAATTCCTTTAAAATACAATATAATAAGGATAAACATACTTAACGCATCGTTTCCACGCCGCGGCGCATTATGCTCGGCTCGCGTTCTCTACGCATAACTAATCGTTTCAATACTGCGGCGCATCATATGAACCAAAATATATGTAATATAACCAAATGAATACTTGGCCTCTTTAATCTCATCCATACTCCTCGTATAATCATTCGCTGCCGAGAAACAGACTAGATTAAAACGAAATCACGTGCAACGAGCGCAAACTCCCGAAAGCGGCGTTATCCGAGAGCCGCAGTAAAACAAGCGTGGTACAGCCTCCCGAACAAAGATCTTGGCGAAATTTATAGCCATACGGCGAAATTCTATGCCCACATCTTACAAGACTAACGGTATTTACCCAGAGAACAGGTATGTGCTACATGTGAGCCCGTAGTGGCCCGTAACTCGGCTACGCTCGCCATTACTTACGGGGGCGCCTGCCAAAAGGATTGACCTCTTTGTAAACACCGTGTAGACACACATACACACACATGTATGTAAATATATATGTATATATATACACATATCTACATACCCTCAGATTAAACAATGTTTAACACGTCAGCCAAATTGCTACGGCAATCGCGAAACGAGCTACCGACACACCCGGTGGCGACGGACGGGACAGACCGCCATTGGAGGTAAGCTACAATGCAAACCAAACAATTGTTTAACTGTTATCTCCTATTTTCAAGTTCAATGATATGTTTGTTCGTTTGTGGGAATGATATATGTAAATTTGACTGATTCAATCAAAATTATAATTTTCTTTCAAAACGCTTGCATGTGTGAAACTTTGTTAAAAATGTGGCAACTGCATGCCTCAACCTCATTCGGGTCCCCGTTAAACATTTGATAAACACGCTGCAGATAAGTATATTTTTGCGAATTATTATTGAAAGAATTAAGTGAAAAGAGTGCAACGTGTCTAGAATACCTAACTGGGATCCTGAAATCAACCTTACTCAGTAAATCAGAACAATCAAGGAAACCATTTATGAAATTAAAGAAGAATGTAGCATGTATGTATGTATGAGCAGTTATATGTATTTGAAAGGAGGGGAAGTCAGAAAATTTTCAGCTCCAAAAACACTATTTCCGTTTGACTTAATTCACAAATTGTTATTTGTTATTCTAATTCGATATGTTAAGAATCTCGTAAAAGCAAAATAAACTTACATATTACAGATCACCAGTGTTTTTATACAGTTTTTATATTTTATATACAAGGTTTCTCTTAATTTCACTTCGTTCGTTAGTCTGGCAAACTTCCTACAGTATTCCGATCGCTTCGAAACTTTGCCATTTTGCGATAGAGATTGGGTGAGCTAAGTCGATGGTGAAATAAAATAATTTTGGAGACGGTGACAGTTCACCCACTGCCAATAGCCTGTAGCCTTGTTTGTTTGATTTTCCGCCCCCCACTCGTTTTGTCAAATTATAATTGCTTAAACGCCTACAACTTTATCATTTTCAAACTATATCTTATAAAATTTGCATTATACATATATAAGCATATCACCAGCATCGATAGACATACTCATAAACATAGAGAAATTCAATTCTAATTTGATCGGGATTTGAACCGACGAACCTCCACTGGTAAAAAATCACTTAACCAGTGAGTAACGCTGTGGCTTAAAATATTTTTTATCCTCACATATCACAGAAACTTCCTCACTTTCATACACTTTGTATTTATGAATCGGTGAGCTTTAGAAATACTTAAAAGCAAGAGTTATCATGAGGAGCATACTGGATTATGGAATATTTTTAAATTTTCAATTTATTGAAGAATTTCATTTTTTAACCCATCCCATTTTTTGTATGATTAGAGTGATCATGACTTTTCCGTGATTTTTTTCGTTTTCCAATAAATGCCCCCAATTTACTTGGTGAAAATCCCATCCTATATATTTAAAAAAAAAAACAGAAAAAGCAATATATTTTAGCGTGCACGTGTAGAGTGATTTCCGAGATCAGAGTGAAAGACGCACCAGTAGTGGTAGAGGTAGTTAATTGTTCGTAATCCGTTGGCTTTTCAGCTCCGAATGAAGCGCCATCCAAAACTGACTAATATTTATACCCCAGCGTGTAGACAGCACAGACAGATAATTGGTCGATAGGTCGCGAGACCTTATTGGCTGTTGTATACGGCTTGTTCATACGTCTTTTTGGTCTTTTTTTCATAGGCCTTTTTGGCGCGAACACACAATCAGGCGATTTATGATGGTAAACCAGCGGTCAACGAGCACGAATTACCAAATACCTACGTTGCAATATTTTAAAATAAACATTTTACAGGGAATATTTAACATTCTTATTTTGGCTACAAAATCAACAAAAAGCACCCTTCGTATAGATTTTTAATATAAAGTTTTTTCAAATATTGAATACATAGTATAATACCTATACAAAAATGCATACATTTCGCAACAATCTTCTTGTACAATCTCTAATATTAAAGCCTCCAATACATTATAGCTTATTCCTTCCTCTTGTTCCCTCAGCGTCGCTAACCACGACAAATACATTTGTATAATATATATATACATATGCATGCAAACAAATACGCATGTACAATTTAAATTTCATGGCATTCCACATCCAAGTTATTTCTGTGGAGTTAATGGTGCGCCATGGCGATTTGATTCGACGACAATGAAATATGAAAAAAATTCACATTAGCGACTCCACCCTCCCCCCACCCACAAATTAGATCGGACATTTTATCGCGGACATTTCTACGATTGCGGTCGAATGTTTGGGAAATGTGTCGCGTGTCCACAATACTTATCAGCCATAAATGAGCCAACTCGCCCTTTTTGAAATTAACTAATACACAATTTTGTCGAAAGGGCGGACGATATTTCGTAGCGAGCATTCGTCGCGCGGATGACATCGGAATTTCACCGCAGATAACGAACGACACGGAACAAATACATTTTTTTTTATTATTATTAAGTATATAATACACAGTACCTAATGAAAATTATGGTGCAAATATTAGGGAGTTCCCTTACGCCATTACAATTTTTTTTAAGCAAGACAAACCATTAACGATATTTATACTGTTCGTTTACGGTCACCGGGCATGAAATGTTTGGGCCGTTGTGCACGATAAAGTTGTAAAAATCAAAATAGCACCTGTAACGATTTCTCCGTTATAACGCCCACCGTATTACATCGCTACGACACGCTTTAATTCAATTACGACTTTTTTGCCGTTTGGAAAATTAAGGAAAGTATTGGTATATTTATATTGCGCCGCAAGTGGAATGATACTGTATTCGCGTCGCAACACGTTTGATATATTTGAGGCCCCTTGTTCCCAAAATCTATTATTATTCTACCCTTAAGTCCAAATAATAAGGGATGGCACCCAGCATCAACATGCTCTATATATTTACCAAACGTTTCAAGATCTAACTGCAATCAATTTTAGAATGTTAAGAAATAAATAAAAGGAATATTTGGTGTAGACAATTTAATTTAAATTTAAACATCACTTCATTATAGATTTAACGCTCTCCAAATATCATAAATAATGGTCTTATTTTTCTTTTCGATTCATATCAGGAAGGCCTAACAAGTAACCCCAATGCGCCTTCCTGGACAAAAACACTGTACATTTAATTATTAATTATACACTGTACATAGTATTAATAGTATTATACAGATTAAATACATATCAATTAACATCCACAGAGACATTTATAGTCAAATTTGTACATTTGCAATATTTTATACAATTCAGCGAAATTCGAGATAGCTGAAAACTCAAGATTTGCGAGAAAATGGGTAAGGTTGCCAATTTTTCAATTAAAATCAGATAAATTGGCAAAAACTGATTGGGAAACGATCGACCTGGAATAACAAATCCAAGGTCTGGCCAGCAGAAACCAGTGGGATTTGACCACTCTGTGACCACTCTGTTCAAAGCATTATATGCTAACCTCTAGTCTATTCTTCTGGTTAAATAAATGTATTAAATATATATATGTAATTATCACTGTAAAGAAAAAAAAAGAATTTTTCAATTTTATTGACCGCTACTGTACATACAAACATATGTACATAAATATGTTCATAAATACGTGACATAACAGTATCAAAATATAATGAGAGACCTTTATAAGACTATTATAACAATAAAAACCCGTCTTAATTATTGAATTTATCACTATTAAAGTTTCAGTTCAATTTTAAATAAATTAACAAGTGTAATTGTCAAATTTGGTCCGTGGAGTTGAGCATCTTTTATGAAATTAGTGTTGGTCGACACCCCTGCATAATAAAATACAATTTCCGTATATCGTTTTCCCTGCGGACTCGCCTAGAGACAAAGATCCGATGAGTTGTCATTAATAACGACAATGGGAATGTATCACTGACATGACGGCCACTCTCCCCATCAAAATCCTCTCACGTACCCGTACTCCGAAACAAATGTCTCCCCCTCCTACCCCCATTCCACTCATCCATCCTCCTCGATATACGACATTGAATATAAACACAATGATACGTACCTTCTTGACCTTTCAATTTTTACTAAGAAAATATGATTTTCTGAACGTAAACGTTTCATAAGTTCGTGAAATGTATCCACCCAATGTCCATACATATATTGCAATTCTATGATTTTCAGTTGGATAGCAAGTTATAAGTACATTTTGATATTATGTATTGAAATTATTTTAATTTACTATTAACGTCCAATGTCTGAAACCCCTTTTTAAAAATATATTTTCAGAGTTGTTTTTCATATATTTTTTAATGAAACTATTATTATTTCTTTAAGCAAAATTACTTGGTATGTATTTATGAAATTTTTTTCAAGTTTGACATTTATTCATGCTATTTTCCTCATTTATAAAACCACTCTACATATGTATGTATATATGTACATATGTACATACTTATGTATATCTTCACGTTAACGGAACCTATATAAAGTGTCACCAAGCATGATACAAAATCTATCGGGTAGTAGACAAACAGACATTCAAAGATTTTTTGATAAAACATAATTTAAGAAAACAAAAACGGCGTCTGTAGTTTGTTTCTGATTGGCTTTCGTCAAAATCGAATGTGTTTGGCTGTCATCAAAGTCGTTTCCGATTGGTTGGATTGATGTTTGTGATTAGTCGGTTGGTAAATAATATAATTTTTTTTCGATTAAAAATTAAGTAGCACCACTAGTATAATATACATAAATATGTACAGTAAAAATTTCACTTAAAATATCTAGATATCAAAATCAATTTAATTGTATCACATTGATTGTATAGGTATAACATAGTATAATATATCATATATGTATATATGTATATACATACGTATATGTAATAACGCTATTTTGTGTGTGTGTGTCTACGATAACGCTCACCGTAGTATAATAGTGGTTTCAATTCGACATACATAAATATCTACGTCACAATTAAAACACCTCCAGCATATAGCGCCATCTATTGAAAATTAATTTTATTACTTTATTAATTTATCTATTGGTGTTTTATATTGTTTACATGTAGGTAGAAAGGGAGGTTATTTTTACTTATAATACACCCCGAAATTTTCAAAAAACACCAAAACCACCCGTTGAAATTTCAACGGGCACAATACTAGTTGATAAATAATTTCCTTAAACACAAACCATTCAAATTTTCAGCCATGATTTATGTACCCATGCAGTATTAACGATACCTGCTATTTTATTTTCCACCACAGTATGCCATCAAAAACCCACCCTTCCTTTGAAGGTATACCGATCACCTTTGTGCGTCCTCGAAAAGAATTCTCTCCAGGACAAGTGCATTATTTATTGAACTGTCAAACGCACCGTCAGGTCAGACACCGGGGATGCTGAGCGATAAATAAGAACAAATTATCGACAAAACACACACACAAAATACATACACACATATAACATATCCCTCTCGGAATGTAAGAAAATCCTCGCATACATTGTACATACATATGTACATGATTAACATTTCATTCGGTATGCTTTCGTTCGTCTTGCGCATATTTTGCCCGGGGCACGATTTTAATGAGAACATAGCTCATCCCAAATAATGATAAAAACCCATACGACACGTCCGTAATGGAAGTCGATAAATCATCACATGGGTGGTATTCCCCTTATTCGCTCTCGTCAACTATACATTTTCGTGATGGGCCTTACACCCAGCACAAACTGCATATATCAAAACAAATCTCCGAGGGCAAACCACCCTCTCATCCCCCTAAAAGATCCTCCGAAGCGCCCCCCTTATTACATGCTTGGATGGCTTCGCCCCATGGCCGCAAAGGTGAAGAACCATCTTCATAGGAGACGTCGTTCCCACATAAAAATAAAGTAAAAATCGCATTTTCAATCAAAAATATACATATGTAATTATTAAAATGGATATAAAATTGAGCTGCCCACAACTGTTCAATTTAATATGAGTCAAATATAAAATACATATGTACATATTTAGGCAAACGTATACACCAACGATGCGAAGATATTTTTCTGTGCCCTACTACATACTATACCTTCTAGTCTCGTTGGAGATAAATCAATAGCAGAGACAAGATCCCAGACTTTCTTGAGTGGATGAAGAATTTCATTTAGACGGCTTCTCCCCTGCTAAAATGGAGTGGATATTAAATAAACGACACATTTTTGCCATAACGAAATTAAATCGGATGCGTTATTGCTTGAACCTAGCTCAATACATTATACATAATTAAACTTTATACCACTCAAAATGTTCTATAAGTAATATGCATCTACTTGGCAATGTTTATGATATTAGTTACTTATATCATAAACTAGATCGCAATATTTTATTTTATTTATTTTTATTCTACACATGTAGATATATACCAGGAAGGCTTGACAGGATGACCCCAATGCGCCTCCCTAGAATATTAATTACAAACAATGCAGCTTAATTATTACATAAATCGCTGTATTTCGAGAAATTGAAGAACATGAAATTAACAATTAATTAATTAATCCATTGAGACATCTATGGATTTAGATTTTTACTTATTTTTTATAAATTGTACATACGTTAAATACATATGATTTTTGACGGCAGGTAGGATGATTTTTTTGACAGTTTTGAGGAACCGTTTCAACAATGATCAGATAAAATTGGCAAATTCTGATAAGTAACGATCGACTTGGAGTCACAAATATCCAAGTCTAACCAGCAGTATAACGGTATCTTACCCAATAATCACTTGGTGCTAAACATATCCGCTTTTTAGTTTGCTTTGATATTTTACCGATACGGGTGCTAGCTAAAATTAATGTATGCTTATGTCTCCGACATGAAACTAGAGTTTAATCATTAACGATCTCGTTAAAAATTACATTGGAATCTTGGGTCAGATTGAGGCGATGACAGCTAGCTATACAGACGCAGCTTTCTACCGCCCCTTTACAACTCAATTCAAGTTACTTTTTTCGCTGTCATTTACTCTCATTTCATATAAACTTAATATAACAACCTTTTATACTTTCTCATACAAGTTTTATAGACTATTATACTAATAGATTATTATATATAAATTCGGTAATTTATTCGAAAATTCTTTTGTAAATAAAAATTGCTATACAAAAGTGTATAAGTAATTTTAAAAATTTGCTTTTTGGTGTAGGTACGTAAACTTTTAGCGATATGGATGATCGTGGAGTTCGCCTCCAAGATACATTTTCCCCGCGCAATGACACAACCGCCGGCAAGAACAGGCTATCGCACTTCGCAGGGTCTCCCTTATAATAAAATCGCTATCTTTTAATTAGATTATGTAAATTTTATATCCACGATATTATGGGTGGGGTGGGCGGTCGGTGTATCCCCATAAATTTATTAATCATTTCGGACGAATCCGGCGTTCGAGTTACTCACCACGCGCGTACGCAATCAGGCGTGATGAATAGCATGGCAATAAATATGTAAGTACATATGTATATACATACATACACATTTTTTTTATAAAATTTTATTATTGTTGATAATTATTCTCCTCTCTTACGTCTCGTGAAAATCGGGCGGAATAAATTTAATGTGAGTAATTAATTTGTAGGGATATTTAACGGGGACGCGTTTGTCGTAATATATTTTATTTTATTGGTATAATTTAGTTCGGCGTGCATGTTTCCAAAAATTAAATGTATTCACTTGAAGGACATAAATCATTAATTAAATCAGCGTTTCATAAAATATTTCGAGATGAATAAAGGTTATCAAAAATGTATAGATGCAGTAGACGAGGCGCATGCTCTTAAAAAGATTAAAATTAAGAGAAAAATTTACAAATTTGAGGTTAATTTTTATTCAATGACTATCAAACGTAAAAGATACGGCACATGGCATCTCGCTTTGTTCAGGATTGCTTTGCGTGCTTTTGGTGATAAAGATGAATCTAAAGGAGTAATTTTTTTAAGATATGATATGATATAAAGGCGACCCATCTAATATATAATTTGGAAAGAGACTTTGTATATATATGTATGTATCCTTGGTTCTTTCGTAGATCCGTGACGTCATCGAACAAATGATTCGATTTATTTATTTTCGATTCATAGGCGCCGATTCGATTTTAGCGCTGATTCGATTAGGCGCCGATTCGCCTTCGCGCCTGAGGGTGAAACCCTAGACGGCAAATGCTCAGGGGGGGCGAAGCCCTAGAAGGTGAAGGGGGGGCGAAGCCCAAAACGGCAAATGGTCAGGGGGGCGAAGCCCTAGACGGCAAAAGTTCAGGGGGGTGCAGAGGGCATAACCATAGACGGCAAAGGTAGAGGGGGGCGCAGGGGGCGAAGCCCTAGACGGCAAAGGTTCAGGGGGCGTAGCTCTAGGGGGCGCAGACGCCGGGGGCGTACATATAATTTTTATTAGAGACTTATAAATGACCTAAAAATGGGTCATAAATACTCAAGGGGGCGCAGGGGCATAGTCCTAGACGGCAAAGGTTCATGGGGGCGCAGGAGGCGTAGCTCTAGGGGGCGTACATATAATCTTTTATTAGAGACTTATAAATGACCTAAAAATGGGTCATAAATACTCAAGGGGGCGCAGGGGCATAGTCCTAGACGGCAAAGGTTCATGGGGGCGCAGGAGGCGTAGCTCTAGGGGGCGCAGACGCCGGGGGCGTACATATAATCTTTTATTATAGACTTATAAATGACCTAAAAATGGGTCGTAACTAGTATAATATAAATATCACAAAATATTGGATAGAGAAACCTCAAAAAAGTGGCACTAGAATCACACGTCTTGGCCATAGAACGAATACACGGCATAGACCATCTGATTTTATATAAAGATATTTTTATTGTTCATTATATAACCTATTAGTGAAGAAAAAATATAAAAAGAGAAATAATTAGAGCCTCAAATGCAAATTTCATAAGATATAGTGTGAAAAAGTTCTAGTTATAGGCGTTTAAACAATTAAAATATGCTAAAACAAGTGGAGGGGGCGGAAAGTCAAAGAAACAAGGCTACTGGCTAGTGGCATATGGTTAGCTGTCATCGTCTCCAAAACTGTTGGATTCTTAAACGTGTTTATTATGATTACATTTCGCCATCGAATTAGCAGAAGCAATTGAAATCTTTATTTTTCATGGTTTAACTTCGCAAAATGGAAAAATTTTAAAGAATGTAGGAAACATTGTCTGACCGATTAGCGAAGTAAACCTAATATAAACCTTATAATAATAATAATAAAAAGAGTTTAAATTCATCACAATCATTTCCATTGAAAAATTCTCCTTTGAACATATTCAAACATATTATCATATTAAAATATTTTTAAAATGTAGCGTTCATAATTTTCTGATATATTCTCGGGTGTATTCTTCACCGATCTTATTGTTCTTATTTCAAGAACAATAAGTGTCGTTAGGCGAAATATTACCAAGTTGGTGAATACGGCCGAATAAAATGCCTCCGGAGAGTCTTACCCCCCAATCTCTCATTCCAGAGTCAAACGTTGCTAAGTTGCTTAGAGAGAGAGACTACAAACTCGTCAGCATCAACCCGGGAACGAACTGGTAGCTCGGTTTTATGGACATCCACAAAACAGGATAGCATTTTCATGTCGATCATTATTCAAATGGCTATGGGAAGACGAGTGCACGTTTGCCTCTGCGACGATCGCAAAAAGGTCTTCGTCCCAATTAATGTAACGCGACCCCTGACGTAATATTATAATCATTTTCTGTTTAATTTTTCCCACATAAAAGTTTACGTCAATTTTGAAGACGTATATAAAATAGCACGATACACAAGTACTACAAGGCCAACCGTATTATATTTTACTAGTGGCCATGATATATATGTACATGCATTTGTGCACTTGATACCTAGTGAATTTTTGAAATGATGAAGTAATAAAAAACACTCACCCTAAGCTAATAATTATCGAACTAGATTGCTTTCGCTGCCTCTTCTTATAATATTTCTTCGCTGAAGAGACTTAAACGTTAACTCGAACAACGAACTTTCCAATATGGCGGTATTGAAGAAAATTACAAAAACAAAAGAACAATAATTATAAAATCGATATATAATAAATTTTAATACTAATTTGAAATACTTCAGCTCCAAAACATTTCATTTCCGTCCCAACGTTCCACTACTCGAACTCATCCGTTTTCCCCTGTACTTCTTAGTTTCATAAATTTGAGTATAAGAAAAATTCGATTGTATGCCTCAGAAAGAGAAAACAGACTGAAGAAACTGTTCATATACATATATGTAGTTTGTAACTAAATGAGGAACACATCGCATATTCAACAAGTTTGATCTTAGTAGCAAGGATTTGAAACTTAGGCTATAGAGAAGCTTGTAGGAATCTCAATAATCGTCAAAATTTTATTCAAGCTTAATATTACTCTTTTTTATTGATTTTATTTTTTAAAGTAAATTTTTCATTTATATACTATCATTAGTTACACTTTTTTTTATTATGTATAGATACAAAAATGTATGCCATTGTGACATAACAAGTCACCCTAAATTGACACTATGTCTAACTATGTAAATACATATGTACATATGTATGTATTTATTACATATCCAAACACATTAAATAATATCGGTATACATATGTATAGTAGTTACAAACCGCAAGCATATGTATGCATGCGACAATAAAAAAAATCGACTAACCGACTTGTGAGAAATGGGATGGAGGGGAATATCGATTTTATTGGAACTATCACAACAATTATGTAAGGTAAATTGGCAAATTCTAACATAAGATACTCAATCTGAACAGAATATACTGAATTTGCCAATAGCGATAGGTGCACCCGTAATAATCAATAAAATCGAATGAATTTTGATTCCGGCCGGAATTTGACCAGTGGTTTTCGATAAAAAGATAAATTTCATAATCATGTTTTTCTTCTAAGTATCATCAAAAAAAAACATGCGTAGTAATTATTTTATGATTAAATATATATTTTAATTTTATTAGAATGCTTTGTAACAATAAATTAGTCAAAATTCTAAATTAAATCACTGCTAAAAAATAAATAGGTATGGTCGTGGAACGCGGTGTTTGGTTCACACTCGGCCGTTACAACTGTCAAACCGTCCGTCATGGCGGGCCACGATACTCTGTTTATTTTAGAACAACACAAGATATTCAAAGCCTTCGAAGACTCTCTGGTAGAAAATTCATTGAAAACTCAAAATATCATCGATTGCCGAGACGATATTTTGTACCTGTGGCACTCGTCGGAAGCCTGCCTCCTCACATTGAACATCAAAACATTGGAGATCGACGAAAACGTCAACTACCAGGTAACTTGCTGTTTATATTACACTATATTTTAATTTATACTGAATTGTACCAGTTTTGATCATCCCACGGACACCAATTGCGTTCAATCCACGATTTCTCATATGAAATACTTTTGACGTTCACATAACCTCAAACCGGCGCGCAATTTGTGCGCGATACCGCCAGACATTCAACCAATCCTTTTAAACTGAAGCTCAGTATCGACTAATACTTTTTGATTGGTATATCTATTATACAAATATATTATTAAACAATTAGTAGTGTATGCTTACTTCACATAATATACCTACTATCTATGTATGTATATTATAACAATACTATAATGTATATGCAGTTCACACGTCGAACAATATTACATATGACATTGCAAATTATGTATGCATGTGAATAATAACTTAAAATCTGCAAATCAAATTTATCGTTGATATACATATGTATTTTATGAAAGTGCATGTTTGTATTTAATATAAGTTCCATAATATAAATATATCATATTCATATATGTATATGTATGTACATATTTTTAATATTATGCACTCTCAAATTTGTAATAGAGATGCTTAAATTATTTAGGTATTCATTTACTGGATAGCTATTTTTATAAAATACTAGTATTTTTACCCGGCTTCGCTCTGTATTTGTAATATAAACCGCTTAAACATGGCCAATCTAATAGAAAAATTTTATTAAATTTATTTGAATAATTTTATTTTATTTAAATTTATTTGCATATTAATTTGTTTTTTTTTTTAATTGAACGTCAAGGACTCAAACAAACAAACAAATATCTTCTCTTTCGAAATTATACATTAGATATAAACATATGTACATATATAATCTCTATCTATAGATATATACACACATAAGTTAATGATACATTTAATGTTTATTTAAAACAAACCAGTAATAAAGTGCGTAACTTATATAATTTGACATCTAAAGCTGCATCGGCGTTGATGGAATAATTTCGAAATGAAATCAAAGTATGTAATGAGACTTTTCGATTAAATGCAACAGAGGCCGACTTCATCTCCGGGCATAATTAATTGGATAAAATGAATCCAGAACGTGCCGTCTGTTTCTCGGCTCTCAGCTGTCGACGGCTCAGCCGTTTACCATTTTGACCTGAAAGTGACATTTCAAATTACACTTTTTTTCCATCTGCAATCTTATAATTAAATTTCTTCCGGGAAATTGAAATGCAGTTCGTTCCCAACCTAAGAATGCAAATTTCACTTCACATTGATATGCACCAGTACCGCTGAGAAGTATGTATGTCTGAAAAATTTTCACTGCACCTCACTCGGGCATTAGTTAATTTTTCAATTACGATAATCCTCATTCAACCGATACTCACACGTGTATCTATCATGCACACGCGCGTGTTTTCTTGCGTAGGGTAATCCGTAAAATTTAGTGTTAGTTTAGCGAAAGTGGTATACCCATCTCACGTGAGCCATATCCGGAGGTGACTTACGTTCTCACAGTGGGCAAAAGCCGGCTGTAAAACAAACCCTCCGTATTCTACGCCCACTTTATTGTTCTCGCTGTTTTGTAGTGCGAAAATGCCCTTCCACACCACCCACACTCTCTATCTCCCCTCTCAGTCTTCCTTCCTTGAAGCAACCACCTTCTGCCCATCTTAATTATACGATTGAAAATGTGCCTAATGTTTGTTCTCAAACAGCTCATTCGAAAATTAACGAGCACAACACCTCAATTGTACATATATTATATTTGGGTCTACCTCACGGCTCCAAAAGTGAAAAGGTCGAAAAAACAAAAAGATCAAAAAAAAAAAGGGTGCATGGTAAACGGTACTATGTATATATAATATATATCAGTGGCATGCGGTGAAATTATCTCTCTTTTTGTCATACAGCTTTGTTTAATGTGCGCGCGCAGGATACGGGAGGAAAAGCCTGTTCCTCTTGTTCCTGTTGTATCCTGCTCGCGCAAATTAAGTGAGGATGTACGACGAGGGGAGAGAGAGTTTTACCGCACGCCACTGATAAATATACCGTTAAAGCCACCGTTTTTCATATGTAACGAACATTTTAGACTTTTTCACTGTCTACTTTTTTACGTTCACGCATTATATTTGCCTCGATAACATTAGTTTTATACTAATTTTTCTTATTATTTTTACAAGGTTTTTTATAAGATTCACTCCGTCAATTAGTCTGACAAACTTCCTACATTCTTCCGATCGCTTTGAAACTTTGCCATTTTGCGAGGTTTTGCCGCCGATATAGATTTCAATTGGATCCGATAAGTCGATGGTGAAATGCAACCGTATATATATATACATAGGTATTCGCGCATGTTTCGAAGGGTTCGGTGATTACTAGTCAAATGTGAACCGGTCGCTCTAAATCGGTCACACGTGATCACCCGTCACACTAAAACTGGTCACACCCTAAAATCGGTTAACCCGTTTTCTCGTGACCGATTTTAGGGTGTGACCAGTTTTCTCTTGACCAGTTTTAGGGTGTGACCAGTTTTCTCGTGACCCGTTTTAGTGTGACGGGTGATGACGTGTGACGGATCTAGAGCGACCGGTTGTCCTGTGACTGGTTAACATATGACTAGTAGTCCGTTTACCGTTTCGAAGAGTTGCCAAGACCACTTCTTCCTGCCAATCCATTCCCCACCTTCAATTTTTCCCATGGTTATCAAACGGAGGAATTCGTATTTTGGACCCCGTATCATGTGTACCGAAGTACTCCGCTTGATGACAGAAACAAGTTCCCTACCTCTCCCTATCATGCTGAGGACAGCTTTATTTGAGACATTTTTGGTCCTTGGGATCTTCAGCATACGCCTGTAGATCCACATCTCAAATGCTTCGATGCGGCTGATCGTCCTGATCTTCAAAATCCACGTTTCGCATCCATATAGCAACACTGACTGACCAGACGTAGCTGTTCGCGATCTCAAACGCGTACGAAGATTGAGATGCTTGTTTGTAGGCGCCGCCTTAATTTTGATAAACGCTGTTCTAGCCATCTCAATGCGCATTCTTAAATCTTGATTCGGGTCCATCTCTTAATTTAACCAAGTATGTACCCAGGTATGAATAGAATAAATACTATAATGTATTTAAGTTCGGTAGTTTTTTTTTTAATCAATGCTTCCATAGATGGATTGACAAAATCGCCCAACATAATCGTTAAATATAACAGCTTTTGCTTGTTTTTCCAAAACACAGCGTTCGGATTAGCGGGGGCGTGTAAAATGGCCGAATAGTCCATTTCCTGAAATTCGGTCTCTACTTCCAATAAATTGTCCGACCTCTTGCGCCCAGCGTGTAAGTCTCGAGGAGGCTGAGCAGCTTCGCAGCCCATTATTGACCAACAAAAGGAGGAAAGCATCTCCGGTCGCGGTCGGAGGGCTCGTGACTGCCCTACAGACCCCTCATTCCCACACCCCCACGCCCTGATGAATGCGACCCCCTCGCTCCCTAACCCTTGCCATAGTGATAGTGTCGGATGGGGGGGGGAGGTGTGGGGTGTGGATGGGGGAGGTCGGATCCTGAAAGGCCGGAACTGTCGGCTCTGAAACTCGGCCCGAGAGTACACATGTTCGGAGGTGTTTATGCCTTTACGGCCGGTCGTTAACCACCGGCGCCTCCAGGTTCACCTCGTATTGGCGCCCAACCCCTTAATAATCACCCTGTAGCCGAGCCCTATGTACTACGACTACGCAAAGCCCTTTGCTCCGCCGATGAAACTCGTATTTTCTTTTTACACTCCCCGTGAGCTGGGCCGTTACGCGGGCGGATATCGTAATCGGAGATGTACGAAGAGATTTCGACGCTTCAAAACCGAATTTCGGCCTTGATGTGAAACGATCAGTGCGTATATTCGGAATATGTCCATATAGTTTCACCCAAAACTTCTTTATTAGATTTTAGGCAGTTATTCCCTCATACCAAACTGACGGGTCTTAAGGCGTGGGTAGCTTTTAGGTGAGCTACACACACACACACATACATATGCAGATGGGATAGAAGTCGCTCCATAGTATTATATTATCAAGTTGACTCATCGACCCAAATAATTGATCAAATTTATCCATCCGATCGATTAGTGTTTTTGGAATGCCCAAATCAAAACAATCAGATCAAAAAAGTATCCAAACAATTTGAAATTTTTTAATGATATGAATGTACTACTTATGGCGATCTCCAGAATCCTTCAATCTGTCAAATTGTGGAACATATTGTTAAGAAGTTTTCCATCGGGTCTATTGTTCTCAGAATGTCCCCAACTTGTCCCAACTTTCGTTTGAATCTCATCCTATTGCATTTGCATCCAACTTTACCTTGTTCTGATCAGCAGCTCGACCTCACTCACGAAAAATTTGACTCACAGAACATTATTGTTTTCTTAGTCGCAAATGCATTTAAATTCAATTGGGTGGGAAAAAAAATATCGATTTATCGATATCGAGTACTGTAATCAAAACTTTCTGTTTACTAAGTTTAGTTAATAACTTAGTCCATAACTCAAATTAAACAAAATACTATGTGTTTGCCAATAGATTTTCTTTTCATGCTGACCATAATTGTATCTTTACGGCAGTGGCTTTCTACCTTTTTTGACTCAAGTATCTTCTGGCAGTCCATTTTCAAACATTCTACTCATATTAGATTTTAATTCCGCTACTTAGAGCACATTGCTGATTCGATTAATCAGTGTAAGATTTTCGTAAATACATAAGCCGGCTGAATCTAAAAATAATTGTTTTCATTCATAGTTTTGCACATGCAAAAAAAATCTAGCCCGCCAGATCTACGCTGTGGCCGTCCAGGCCAAAACTCACCTCCTGGAGTGTTTTGGTGATATTTTATCCTTGTATTAACATAATGTTAACAGTAATCGATAACGACGATTCCCATATTTATTTATTTATTACAATTTTGCCATAGTGACATTACAGAGTAGTTCCAAGTCGTCACTATGGCGAAACAAAAAAATATACAATAAGATTAAAATAAAATAAGCATAAATATGAAACAAATATAATAATGGAACATTTGAAAGAATGTAGGAGTTACCTGTCGAAATAATAAGATCGTACGAATTAAAAATGAGGTGAGGATATGCCCATCATAGCCGGATTCTACCTTGGCATAGCGACCCGTACGATTCAGTGTGCCTGCGCCTTTGATTATAAGTTTAAATTTTTAAATAAAAATTTTTCAATTGTAAGTTACTTTGAGTTATATTTGCCACTAGTATTTTTCCCGTTGACTTTTCAACGGGTGATTGTCGAAAGGAATTGATAAGTAGTTTTGTGCTTCAAAAAGAGTGGCGTTATTTTGAAAAGTTCCCAATATCCTCTGATAGAATATGAAAATAGGAACAGAACTGCCTTAATAACTCAGTTCATCCAAACCATATATCCCTGTTAGTAGTAGTTTGGACGGATCCAACGTTAAAAAACGGTTGGATCACCTGTTTCCACGTTGCGAGTAACGTCCAAGTTACATTTCCAAGCTACTCGGATCATATCAACCCGGTATGAGGAACATTTTTGTTTCGTCTTCTAAACCACACCAACTGATCCAATTTAGCCGTAAATTGGACACGCTCTGGTTTTGCGTATATAATTAAGTCAGGGCCGGTTCTTCGGGGTCCCCTCCTGTGTAGTGTGCGGTCTATCGGGGACGGTTTGCGGCCGGTTTTCCGATGGATCCGATCGGGTCGTGCGGTTTCCCTGCAGTCGATTGCGGCTTTTCCCACTAAGAGATTTCCGTCTTGGGCTATGTCTGCGGTCAGGGAGGGCTCCTTCACTCTCCCACTCACTACTTGTTCGCCTCTGATTGGGAATAATTTATCCTTGAAAACACCATCCCCCCCCCCACCTATCCCCATCCTATCACCCGCCCTTCCGAAAGCGTCAATTAATTATTTTAATTAAATACGTTGTTACTGTTGCCGAGCCCTCATCTGTTTTGTCTGTGGTGACCGTCCGAAGATATACCGTACATTGTAGATATGTACATACATATACATATGTCCCCTGTTGTATAATATTATGTATGTATGTGTGTACGTTCGAAACGTTGTGAATTTTCCTGTCATTTTATATTGTCAAGCACCCGTTTTGCAGTATTTAATTATCATCATTAATCCTGCGAATTAATTGATGCTCTTCACGAGTACGCCGGCAGGCTTAGGGTCCTCGACGCGCAGTTTTACATATCATTGTCGCATTGAGGGGTCGCACAAGGGGCTGCAACTTCGCAACCGTTCTTCGGAAAAACCCGACTACCGCTTTTCGAATGGGAAAATACGCATTGCAAATTGTGCTTGTGAGCGCTTGGTGCAAAAATTTTATCTGCTTCGTGTTTTCTGTCGATATTACATACATATACACATGCTAACGTACAGTATACTACGTAATAGTATGGAAACTTTATATTACGATTTGGAGTACGGTTGCTTAAATAAAATAAAAAAAGTAAATTCAACCAGTGGCGTGGATTCGTAGTTAGCATATTATGCTTTCGAGCAGATTGGTTACGGGTTCGAGTCCCACAAGAGTCCCGCTGCAGACCTTGGTTTGTGATTCAAATTTGATTGTGATTAAAAGTATCATCGTTTATAAATTTACATATATTTAAAATAAACAACTAGCGGTGCTGACTAGTGGTTAGCATATTATGCTTTCGAGCAGAGTGGTCACGGGTTCGAATCCGGGTGCTGGCCAGACCTTGGTTTATGACTCCAGGTCGATCGTTTCTTATCAGAGTTTGCCAATTTTTCTGATTTTTATTGAAACGGTTCCTGTAAAATTGGCTTCTCCTTCTCATCTCTATTGCTAATCTCAAGTTATTCGTCTTGTTATTCGTTATACGTCATAAAATAAAATGCTGCAAAAATTTCTCCATAGATGTCACTGTGGATGTTTGTATGAATTCGCATTATATAAAATGCTTATTTATATTGATTGTATTGTATCTGTTTAAGTGCACTCGTCGCTTTGGAGTCTATAAAGGCGATTGTTCGTTTTCTATGAAATTAAAATCATCAATTATAAAAACAATTGGTGATTTAATTTACTTTTGGATGACTCGGACTTCTATTTCGGTTTAAGAATGCGTGATTAATTAAGAGTAGCTTCGGGGTCGAATGATGAATCTGATTGTTTTTTAATTTGATTATTTAAAATACTGTTGGGAGATTGACACAAAAATATTTGAAACATATTAATTACGACTATTACTGCATTTACTCAAATTTTCTAAAAGTTATACATCGTGCAAATATGGCTACTTAAATTCTGTACTTCAACTTTATAATATCCAATATTACGAGTCGTATTCCTCGTGACTTATTTTCAGGATGTAAAACCAAACGAATCTGATCGGTTCAACTCGGGAATTTGCCTCGTGCTATTGTTATTTTGGACAAGCGCCAACACCTTCTATAAAATAAATTAAGTACTAATAACCGTCACATTTAGTCGTATCCATCAAGATTGAAGAGTAAAATATTAGCTAGTCGGATCAACCCTTCATTTTGTTTCTTCCACTATGCCGATCGCTTCAAAATACAATGTATTGTAACGTACATATTAGGTAATTGGCGCTCTGAACAAGCTGTATGCAACAGCCAATAAGGTCTCGCAATGATCAACCAATGATCTCTCTGTGCTGAGAGTACACGCCGTGTATAAATATTCGGCGGTTTTTTTCCATGCTTAATTTTGAGCTGTCTGGTCGACGGATCAACAACAATTAACTACCTCTATTACTAGTCGCTGCGATCTTGGAAACCCCTCAACACGTCCACGTGTTATCCAAATAGTTCGCTTCTTACCCTTAAATCGTCCAACCAACAAGCACGTAATAATTCATACATTTATTAAAATAAAATTACACAACGTATAATATATGGAATCATACCCTTTCTATGTGCAATATATAAAAGTGATATTTATTTATTTATTTTTAAATTTATACCAGGAAGACCTAACAGGTAATACGCCTTCCTGGCCGGAAACATTGTACCTTTGATACAAATATTATCAGTATTATACAAAGTAAATACATATCAATTAACATCCACAGAGACATCTATTATCAAATTTTTAAATTTGCAGTATTTTTAAAAAATTCAGTAAATACATATCAATTGACATCCACAGAGACATTTATGGTCAAATTTGTAAATTTCCCTAATTTATTCAATTCAGCTATTATTCAGATTTGCTAGAAAATGGGTAAGGTTGCCAATTTGTTGGAACAGTTTCAATGAAAATCAGATATATTGGCAAACTCTGATAGGAAACGATTGACCTGGAGTCACAAATTCAACGTGTGGCCAGGAGAAATCAGTGGGATTTGAATCTGTAAACACTTTGTTCGAAGCATTATATGCTAACCATATATTCTGCTGGTTAAATAGAGTGTATAATACATAGGTAGGCATAGAACCACTTCACACATACCTCTGAGTCACCTGCTTGTTGGTACATTTTAAAAATTATTACACCATTAGCAACATATTTTAATAAATTACAAAAAAAAAGAATACGACCATTTTGTCGCCGAACGTATTCAGCCATATTTCACGAGCATAATTGCCGCGACACGGGTAGTGGTAGATCGATGTTAAACGATCCCGGTTTTCCAGAGGCGCACTCGAGGACTAGGAGTCGAGGGCTCTCGCCTCTCCCACGTGGGATGGAACAAGTGTTTAATTGGATTTTTATGTGAGCAAAACCGTGGAATTTCACCGGCGAATTCACGAGAGCGCCGATAATCGACGTCCAATTATCCCAACGACATAATGACGCGTGCAACAGTCGCGTGATTCAATTCGTTAAATTCTACCCCCGAACCGTTCGCTTTTCGTCGTATAATATATGTACAATATAATGCGCTCTTTCTTTTTTTTTTTTCACGTATGTAAGTACACTACGCAGGTTACACACTTTTCTGATGTAAATTACTATTATAAGTCCCCGTGGCGCAGTGCTACTAACCACTTCGGAACAAGGGTGATCACACCGCGCTAAACAATAATCATAAAATTCCTTAGTGTTACTGCCCTTTTTCCCTGTAACCCTAATCACGAAAACAGTTAACAAGGCATTTCGATTGCTTTACTTCCTATAGTAAAATCTTGCCCCACGCGAGAGGCCGGTTGTGCAAATGTTAACAACCGAAAACCTTCGGGCGCACTTAATTAAATTTATAGATATAAAAGCCACGGAATAGTATTGCGATACGGACTATTCTCAATAGTTTTAAATGCTTCAATGTAATGTTATTGTTGGAACCGCTGAATTTGTTCTATACTCAATTTTTCTTCCTCCTTGAGGAGTCTTTTATGGACGCAGCGACCTATCAAACATCAGTTTACTAGTGAATAATACATACATACATATACATATATTATATTTATTAAATTACTTATAATTATATGCACTTAAATTACTTATTTTTTCCATGTAAGGTCTCGCCTTTAATTTGCCTCAATTATCTGGTCACCTTTTTATATAATACATATATCCCATAATAATTGTATTGAAAAAGTCTTAAAATCCTTACGCTACCGTTTTTCTATCTACGCCCATACTCCCGATATTTTAAAACTCCTGTCCTTTAACAATCTTTCTGTCAGGCGCCGACTCATTGATGCTACATTCCTTTTTAAGCTCCTAAATGGTTTCCTTGACTGCCATCAGGAGAGTCTCGATTGATTTATTGATTAATTTATATTTCTAATATATAATCTTTATCCAATATTATATCACTTTATGTTTAGTTATGCACTGTCCTATTTAGTCATATTTTAGTTTTTATTCTTTCATTTGTTTGTCTTTATGTAACATTTTATGTCATTTGTAAAAATCGATAATTGGGCTCAGATGCTATTTTGTTACATTTATTATTTATTTTTATGCATTTCTACATCTGTTGTCTATTGATTTTTCAATAAATAAATAAATATGTAGCATGTCTTTTAAGCTGAATTTTATAAAATAAGTAATTCGACAAAGAGTTCTCCGTAGCAAATTGCCCAATCGAAGACAAATTGCTAGTTGCCATTCAATTTTCATAGGCAATCTCTTCCTGGCCTCCCGTGGTGAAAAATCCGCAAGATTGTTTTGTTTTCGACACGTTTCTCCTACATTTCTTCAAATATGATATATATATATATATATATATATATATATATATATATATATATATATATATATTTCTTCACTGATTTAGATAACTGTCGAACCTTTGTCATAAATAGAGAACGGACCAACTTTGCGCCGTTCATTGTTCATTATTCGCCGTGATTTTTTCATTTTTATGATGAACCTTTTTTATGGTCTCTATGGCTTTGTAGTTTGACCTGTTTCCTGGAAAATACACCCAAAACGCCCTGTTTCCTGGAACATTTCCGGTCCTACCCCTAGTAATAAACCTAAGCCTGGTTGCCATAAATAATGCGTGTTAGCGTTTTATTTAAATGTGCAAAACTATCTAAAAAATAAAAAAAACCGTGCCTGGTTCTGAGGAGTCCATAGAAGTATGTATCTATCGGGCATCATCATCTGGAATTGGCTAATTTGTCATAGGCTCCAACTCGTAGCAACAAACAAGTAGGTGACAGGATTTTCAAGTTGAAATTGTCTAAATCATTTTTATCCAATTAAATCTTCGAAAGAAATGACCTAAAATGAAGTTGGTTTAGTGAAATTGTTTGATGCCATTCAAATGTCGTAGGCAACTCTCTACGACAATCAAATCGTATCACAGTATATTTTCCAAGAAGACCTTATTGAAGATATATGTATTGTGAAGCTCTAATTGTAAAGCGAAATTAATAGAAGTGTGGTGCATTATCTCCAGACGATTTTAAATGATTGAATACTTGACTTTCATCAAATGATTTACTATCACATGATATAAAAGAGAAAAGAAAAGGCCTCGTATATGATCTATTTTAATGGTTTCATTACTGATCATATATTTTTATTAGATATTTCCTTAGAGAATCTCTCGTAGCGCTAATGCAGCTGTGCGCGTGCTCTTCCGCGTTTTTGTCGTGCACGACAAAAGTGTACAATAGGTAATATTTTCCTTCGCGGGAAATACCATTTTCCGAAACACACGTTGTCGACCATCACGGACGGCGAAAATAACAATAGTTTATTATCGTCCCCCGATGTAATTTGCTATCCGAAAGCGAGTATTCCGTGTCCAACAATCGTTTGACATTTCCTAAGTGTCCGTGGGCCATTTTTCTGTGCCTGTCCCGGCGACAATGACCCTCCTCCAGCGTGCGGGATCAAACAAAAGACGATAAAGTGGTCGCAGGATCCTCTTTTTAAATCCCATCACGCCATTGTGTATTATTTATTACCGGGCGAAACAATTCACGTCCGAACGGGACAATGGATCAAAGATCTCCCGGCGAACGCGACCCCTTGCCGCTGGATCGCATCAATGTGACATATTAATGTAATTCTCTCCGGATAATGGATTTTTCAAAATGGCATGTGAGACTTACAGCTTACACGCTAATCTACAGGTACTCCTCTCTTAAGTTCAAAATATCGATTTCGAATCCGCTACATATATACACTCGTATCTCATCCTGGAATATATGACCCATATACAAGTTGCAAGATTTAATACCACAATTCACAACCGCTTTTGAAATGTTTCGTTATTTTTTGAGAAGTATTTCCAGCTATTTTTATTATTGTATATTTACTTTTACCTCTCATATTATAGATAGCTCTTGCTTTATGTTGCGCGTTTTGCCCCAGGGCCAGATCTCGGTCGCGCTGTGATCCTCCTGATCGTGAAGATGGCGCCGGTCTCCCCCTTGCTTCTATCGCTTTTCTTTCAATATTAAACTCGTGTAAGATCACGATCAAAGCATTTTTAATTTATTTCCTTTGTGGATTGTGTAGCTGCTGCTTTGAATCCGGTGTGTACTCCAATTGAAGCACTTTCCTGTTTGATTTTTCGCCATTGTTCGATCCCCGCCAAAACAAATGTTTACATCGAGGACAATAACCCTCTTTTGTATACCCTTGCGTTATTATTAGTGGGGCAGTTTTTTTATTCAATAGGCGACTTCAAGTTTTTCATGAATATTTTTGATGTAAAACTTATTTACGAACTGCATAGTTGATTGTTTTTATGCCGTTGAAAATTTGCAACACTGAAACATTGCATCAAACTAAAATGGGATGTCAAGGAAGTCGTCGTCGTCCCCCCACTTTATTGAGAATTAGTCTTACAAACCTAACCTGTTTCTATGTAATCATATAAATAACTAACTTACTTACTTGATATGTAAATATTGCGTAAAGAGTTTCAAAAGAAAAGTTTCTCCTATCTTTGATTCTTCCTCCTTATAACATCTCTTATGGTTTATAACATTTTGAATATTATTCAAGTATGGTTTCAACCAGGGCTCTGGAAACGGATAAAAATTTCTCGAATCCGACTCCGACTTTATTTTATGATTCGACTCCGACTCCAACTTGAACGATTTTAGTAAAATCGACTTATCTTTCCAACGTACAAAATTGTTTGTAATACATTTTAAAAAATCGACATGTAACCGGATTTATTTAATTATCGGTAATTAAATAGGTATTAATAAAAAGTACATTAATAGTATGTACATGAATATGTATATGAATTTCATACACAAATAAATCAATGAAAATAAAAAAAAATCTGAGACGGAGGAAACAATCGGTTTTGACTACAAAACATCAAAATACCTGCAATTTAACGATTTTATTTATAATGTAATTTAAAATCATGATTAAATTTACAAGTGAATTTACTTCCATTAATTGGAAACTCTAGTTAGCGCATACCGTAATACAATTAAAGAAAATAATAAAAAAAGGAGTCAGAATCGGTTGTTTTTTTACGACTCCGACTGAGACTCCACAGCCCGCCCTGGTTTGGGTTTATTTTTATTTTTTTCAATCGAATATGTACAGTCGCCTTCATAGATCGCTCCAAAGCAAGGAGTTTACTAATACAGAGGCATTTTTATACAAAGCGAATTCATACAAACATCATCCACGGTGACATCTACGGAGAAATTTTACTATATAAATTTGGCAAACCTCAAGACGCTGAATAACTTGAGATTTGCGAGAGAGATTGCAAAGGAAATTCCAATTTACAGGAACCGTTTCAATGAAAATTAGCAAACTCTGAAAGGAAATGATCGACCTGGAGTCACAAACCAAGGTCTGGCGAACAGCTACTAGTGGGAATCTAACCGTGACCACTCCGCTCGAAAGCATAATATACTAACGCTAATATCCACACTGCTGGTTATTGGTTTCACAATTTTAAATCCAACATATTATCAAATGTATAGTACATGTACAAAAAAAACTCATAATGCGAGATTGAAACTCGAATTCGTAACGTTTTAATTCGTCAGTTTGTATTCAACGAAAAAGGAAAGAAAACCGTAGGTACAAAATCTCCACACGCCTTCTCTCTTATTGTATTGTTTTTACACTCCCTTTGTGAAACAATCCACGTATATTCCCAACGTACAAATTTTCCCACATCCTTAACCCTTCATCAATAATGTAGCGGCTCGTTCGTTATTGTTAGCTGCGAAGATTTACCATTTACCAACCTCCATGACCATTGTTGGTCCCCCGACTTGAATATTGAAACGTTGACCCTCGCTGTTGACCGATCATTTTTAACTCAACGCAGAGAAAGCGACCCTCTCCTCCGCCTCACTTACACAATGCCACCCCCCACCCGCCCATCATGAATTCATAAGAGGAAAAACATTGAACCTCCCGACTAGCATTATACACACATACATATATTATACACAGCTACGGCTTGATGAAAAACTTAAATAATTGTCTGCCGCACTTGACTATTTGCGCTAAGCAATAAAAATCCTTTCAATGAATATCCGTTAGAACCCGAGGAAATGAAAGTCCATTCGAGCTCCGCTGATTGCCGTAATCTGGTCTTCGGATCCTGAAAGATATGTGCTCGTTTTTCATAATCTCCGCAGGACATCGTCACTGCGGAAGTCGAAGAAAAACCGGACCAATCCTGCCTCAATAGCAATGGCAATAGCTTTATATTAAAGTATAAGGATTTATTATATCAGCAACGCTCAAACTTTCTCACACTTTTTGTTTTCACCTACACTTTATAAATACAAATTAATTTCAGCAGAACCAGTTATGTATTTCAATTACGCTTAAAGAATTGGTTAATATTTATTCAATGCTACCAATGACCTCGCACTTTTCTATAGCTTTAAACACGATTTCGTTTATATTAGCATTCCGTTAGAATTAACAGATATTATCTGACCAATAAAATAGGTTCTTTATTTTATTACAAGTAAACCCTTTTTTTACATACATAGTACTAACAATTCCAAACATTTTTCAAATATATATTTTTTATACAATTCCATAAAGACATCTATGAACAAATTCGAAATACAGCGAATTTTACAAAAATTTATGTAGGTGGGTGGGTAGCATATTTATAGTAATCAACAAATCCGAGAATAGGTTGGTGGAACCGTTTCAACAATGAAATCAGATATTTTAGGAAACTCTGATACAGAACGATCGACCTGGAGTCGTTTAGTCACATACATACATCCAAGGTCTGGCCAGGAATTAGGTATGAAATTGATCTTTAGTTTATTTACTTGATCTACATACATATGTATGTACATGTATGTATGTCGATTGCTTCGTGCACAGATATTGTATGTCCATTTTTAATTTTTTAGATGCTGGAAATATGAAAACAGTAAGAATATTTTCTTATTTAATTGCTTATAATATATAAAGTGTGGACCAACATTGCGACGTTCATTGTTCGTTGTCCGCCGTGCTTTGTTCATTTTTATGATGAATCTTTTTTTATGCTCTTCTAGCTTTGTAGTTTGCCCTGTTTCCTGGAAAATAGACCCAAAACGCCCTGTTTCTTGGAGAAAGCACGCTTCCGGTCCTACCTTTACTTATATGTACGTAAATTACCTTGAAAGGAAAAACCTGAATTATTCCAGCATCTATCTACAAACTTAAAATTCGTTACAAACTCAAAATTCGATACAAATTTAAAATTCAATACAAATTCAAGAATGGACATACAATATACATATGTGCACCAAGCCATCGATGTATCTTCGTGTGAACCGCGTTGCTTTTAAAATTGAAAATTAGTCATTCGCGAATATTCTCACGAGTGATAACGTTTTCAAACACATTCATATTTACATCTCCCGGAAAAAAAAGAAAAATTTTATTAAATATACAATATTAAATGATTTCAACGCATAGCCATTACTCACGCAACGTAGCAGCGTGCGACATTTCCAACTAATCCCTTGGCTCGATAGCGGCCAAACTTTTTCATTCGGTTTGAATTCGAAGCGTTATTGTTATTTATGGCGATTTTCTGCTTTGTGAAAAAGACACATTTGGGCAACGCTGACCTGAACGCGGTCCAGTGTGTGTGGCTTAGCGCTTTTTCATCAATCCTGGTTTATTACGTCGGATTCGCTTTTGTCTCCGCGCTTAGGCCAACTTCACCCCACCGACACCACTACCTCACACCGCACGAGTGGTCATTTGGTATCTTTTCCACCCCCCATCTCCACATTCCCACCATCCCCCAAACCCATCCCTTCGGATCTCCGGCCGTCAGCCTATATACGTCTGAACAGTTTCACCCCTCCGACTTCTCCATCTAACACCAACTCTAATTCTTGAATATACCGATCTGCCACCAGATGTCCGGAACCTTCCACGGGCAAAAAAAAATAACGCTAAAAGCATAATTTATAACGTTTATTATGTGTTAAACGGATGATATACGCGCATCGTTTCCAAAAATATGTATGCTTATTTTTTCGAAGCAGCGCTATATCCTGTGAATAAATTTGGCTGCCACTCTTTTTGCTCCCAATGCTACGTACTTAGTTTTAATCGTATTTTTTGCCAATGCTTTTTTCGGATGCTCTATTTTATCTGATATCTTCGAGGTAAGAGGGCCAATAGTTTGCTGTTGGCTTTAATTCATTGTATTTCTCTTTAACCACTCGGCTCGACATTTGCAGATCGTTTTAATTTTTTTCATTAATTCTGAGCCGAGCTCTTTTTGGTGGGGCGGTTGTGTCGGGGCGCTTTTGTCTGTTGCGCAAAAGTCGGGGTACCGGACGAAATACCACTGATACATACATTACAAAAGGATTATCAATTTAATAGTATTGTGATAAGAAGGATACCTAACTTTTCCCCAGTTTCATGTCTTGCCAGTTTTCAACCAACATTCAAAACCTTATTTTTAAGTAATAAACAAAATCTTATATGCAATTATTTTTATGCAAAGGGGACAAAATTGATTAAAGATAAATACATTATTTATTTTATATCTAATGCCACCTCTTAACGTTTGTGCCAATTCCTTGACGAAAATTTGATGCACAAAAGATGCATGTGTGGTAGTAGGATGCGATATTTTGCCAGGACTTGCCCAACTTGAAGAACAAACAAAGCACAGACACACAGAATCGTACGGCACAGCATGCCTAGGTAGGCTCCAGCTGTGAATGGGCATGTCTTATGGCATTGTTAATTCGCACGACCTTATTATTTCCACAAGTACTGCATTTCTTCAAATATAGGAATCACCGTTATCGATCACTGTCAAACGTATGTCAATACAAGGAAAATACATCAACGAAAACACTCCAGGAGATGAATTTTCGCCTGGCATAAATCAGACGTGCTAGCGTTTTTTGTGCAAAACCAAAAAAAATCAGATGTTTCCAACCCATCACTTAACCTATGTATGAACGTATATTTGAAAAATATAAAAAGTAGAATACAAAATTTGATTATAAAAGAAAAATGATTTTGAAAACAGGATAAAAATTAATATCTAAATTTTTCAAAACTCACTAATAATAAACAATAACATTATTAATAATATTATTCAGAAATCACTTCAAAAATTAAATGTTTTGATAAATTTAATTGATATATTTGATAAATTTAAACAATTGATGTTTTATTCGACCAAATGTTCGTCAGCCAAACATCCGTCGGCTAAGCGTCCGTTGGCCAAGTGTCCATTCGGCCAATAATCCGTCAACTATCTCCATCCTAACGGTCAAAAACAAAGAGTAACATACATGGTAATTTTTGTTTTATTTTATATACGGCTGCAAGGACCATTGAACAATAATAATATAGAACATACATAATAATAATACATAGAACAATAAATCGACCAAACACTGGACTAAAGAGTGCAAATAAAATAAATAAATAATGTACATATCTATGCACATATATAACCCTAACCCCCTCTCATTCACGTATTTGTATTTAAATTTAGCAAATTCCTCTCTGTGACTTATCTTTAATCAAAGATTTTATTATATAAATTTGCCTCAATTTTTCGTGTAAATGATTTTTTTGCTACAGATGATTTTTTTATTGAAGATTTGACTTGTACGATAGTTAGCGATACCGTACACGACAATATAGAAACATTCCGAAATAGTTACGATCATAATAGTTTCATGACTCAAAAATGGTAAATGTATATTAAACAAAATTCCGATCCACCTCAAAGACATGAATCGAAAACGAATATCAATCGACTCCATTACTCCACCACCCAGAAACTACACAACTGCGCCATTTTTCTGGGTAATCTATGATTGGATTACCCCTGGCCGATGTTATTGTCCCTCGGCGAGGATTTTGATGACGGTGTCTCTTTCCGTTATTTATGGTTGATAAATTTCTTCAGCTCCATTGTGACCGGGGCCATTTTTAACGGAATTAATATTTGACAGCTGGCCTCTGCTCCTTATTACACATATAGGTAGTGACTAACGATTTTTCCTTCGACTAATGTACTCGTATGGAGAATTCACTCACGTTTATACGTACGATACATACGTATTATATACTCTTTTATTCATAGAAATATTTTTCATCCAAGTAAAAACGGTTCTGGAACGAATTTGCGTTTGATTGCTTTACATTTATGCATGTTGTTCTGATTGCTTATGTGTGTGCTGCTGCACTTGCATGTCGCAAACTAGCATATTGCATCAATTGAAGCTTTAGTCGTCTCTTAGTCCTGCCGTGCTCAGAATCTCGTGCAATTTCATCAAGAACTTGAATATGTGCACACGTATTGAATAAGTTTCTAAGATATACATAAATACGTTCATGTGTGTGTGTGTATGTATCTCTGTCTGCTGCAATTTTATTCGCTTCTTCTTATTTATTACACCATACTCGCATATTTCAAAGGTGAATTTAAATTTTAAATGTTTCCCATGCGAATATAAATTTAGTTTTGAATTTTATATTTATTATGAATTCTAGAATGCTTGTGACACTCCGTTTCTTCGATGAATCGAATGTGCTTTCAATATTTTTATGTATTTTTACTTTTACTATGTATGTATGTATGTATGTTACTTTAGAAACATCTAAAGAAATTTTCTGTAAATATATAAATTATAATCCTTTTGTAATGTATTAAGATTTTAACCGTCCTAAACGAGATATCTGAGAATATGCTCCAATGTCTTTTTTTCTAAATGGGTTAAAAATTTCATTGATTTTGTGATAGAAAGAATGTCAGTCAGTCATTCACAAGAAGAAAAAAGAAAGTCAGTATGGTTTTTTTATTTTTCTTTTGTTGTATTCCTAAATTTATTGTTTCAAATCTATATTTTTATAATGATGACATTACGGGTTGCCTCTGAGTGATTCTTTTAGTATTAAACTTGTATGTATGTACATTAAAAAATCTATACATTGTTTTAAATATTATTCAAATAGTAAGTAGGATAGTTTGTACCAATTTTTGTTCAGAGACCGTTTCAACAACGAAATCAGATAAATTGGAAAAATCTGATAAGAAATGATCGACTTGGGCCACATCACAAATATTCAAGTCTAAAAATCAGTACTACAGAAATACTCTGAATAAATTCTTTCCAATCAAGGTCAACCCAAGGCTTGACCTCGAGAACCTCTCGATGGTTAGCATTAACGCAACCACCGAGCTATACTGCTGGCTGTATGTGAAGGACTTGGAAATGTGACGATCAGTCCATTAGTCCCTAGGACTGAAAACAGTCACTTTCGTACTGACTACAGTCTGTTGTTGAACAGTCCAACTTATCGTTCTTCTTCGTGTTTTCCCCTCCATATCAATTACTACAATCAGATATGTACTTAAAACTCGACTCCTCTTCAACTTAAAACATATTTAAGGCTAACTCCATCCTCTTATAACAATGGATCAATTTGGTATATCTTATGTGTGAATCTGCCTCTTCCTCTTGTCTCCTCCACGCTCTACCCTAGTTACTTCAAGCTAGTTTTAATGCTACATTTCCGAATAATTATAAAAAAGTTTTAATATCTTCTCAATTTTATGTGATTTTAAAACCAACTGTTTAGAACTAGTAGGTGATAAATTTCTTCGCGATAAAGAGTCGCTCCGAATTTTGAGATAGTTTGAACCCTCTCATTGTGCTTAGTTTTTGTCAGTAACAATCCATCTTTGAATTTGTGTAATATATGTGTCACCACAGCCTACTTTGACTCGTGTCGGCCATTATCCACGGGGTTTTCGGGGGTTGAGACAAGGACCAGGGGATGGGGGCGCAGGATCGGGTGCGCGCACGTACGGGCTGAGGCCATTTCACACGTGCGGGGTGTTGATCTGGCCCTGCGCCCCCCGCGGAGATGGATCCGCGGGGGCGCATCCCCCTCCCCCCGGGGGCCCCCTACCTGCCCCCCGCCCCCGGACCCGTGGGCCCCACGAGCGCCGCCAGACGTACATTTCTGAAATTGCGTCATTTATTTCTATATAATCATATTTCACGTGGGACGTGGCCGTACAGACAGAGTGAGAGAGGTGGGCAGATTTGTTCCACGTATATAGAGTGTACCTGATGCCGTGAATTTTTCACTGATTTTTAAATTGAATCACTTAGCGAGGATACCTGGGGATGCTATGCGCATGCGCGTCTTTTTACAGTATCGTTTAATTTTTTTGTCAATTTCGTTGTTACCTTGTAAGATTGCTGAGGAATTGGATCAAATTCTGATTATTCATTAATATAATAATTATAAACATTCTACTTACATGATCGACATGCCAATTCAAATACAGACTAGTGATTAGCATATAATGCTTTGCACAAAGTGGTCACGGGTTCAAATCTCACTGGTTTCTGCTGGCCAGATCTTGAATTTGCGACTCCAGGTCGATCGTTTCCTGTCAGAGTTTGCCAATTTATCTGATTTTCAATTAAACGGTTCCAACAAATTAGAAACCTTACCCATTTTCTCGCAGATCTCGAGTTTTCAGCAATCTTGAATTTCGCTGAATTGTATAAAATGCTGCAAATTTAACCATAAATGTCTCTGTGCGTGCTAATTGATATGTATTTACTTTGTATAATACTAATAATACTTGTTAAATAAAATATCTATATAAATCAATATGAAAAAAATTAATTATTATCTCCTTGTTAGTATGCTCTGTATAAATGTACCCTTTTATATCAACATCATCTCATGGGCTTTGACTATACATAAGGCTTACGCATTGACTGTTGACTAATTAATTAAAGTGATTAAAAATATATGTTATGTAAAAGTTTTAAAATAGATTTAATTTATGTCCTATGGTTGCTTTTTACCTTCAGCTTTTGAGCAAAATAATAAAACATCCTATAATATAAAAGGCTAATCGTTCGTCATTTGTGTCACAGAAATAATGCTCATGCGCAGATTTTGTCAACTAAAAAGTATACGAGGCCACTAATAATATAATCATATAACGCATTGTAACAAAAAATGCCAGTAAGAAGATTTGGTTGCAACTCTTCTGAGCAACCATATATGTTTGTAGTTTCATGTTCGTGTTTTGGAAAATTGAAAACAAGAAGAAGAGGTAAAATCAGAACATGCTGGATTTATCAGATTCATACAAAGATATTACTATATGCTATTTGGTGAGAGTTTTACTGAATCTTCAAAGTTTATACTTGTTTCATTAGAAATAAATACTACATACTAATAACTACTAGAGAAAATGTACATGCTTTCAATGAATATTATTTTTCTTAACATTAGCTGTTACCGAGCAAATGCACAAGTGCTAGTTTAAAAATATAATTCTTAACATTAGCTGTCACCGAGCAAATGCACTAGTGCTAGTTTAATCATATAATATATTATTAAAGAAGATTAATCTTATGTAGTGGTGATTCTTCTGCAAAGTTATTTAATTGTACGGCGATAGTCAATCAATCATGTGTGAGAGGCAGTGTGGAAGGAGTGTATGGCAACAACACATGTTTCATATCATATCAATACCGAGTCCGAGTCGTACGAGGGGGATGTGTCCTTTTGTTATTAAAGCAATAGAATTACCCACCCCACTAACCCTCAGGTATTACTCCGACAGATACGTTTTATTGCTTCAAGTTGTTTCTTGAGCGCTCCTTCTATTCCAAATATCAACACGCTTACCACAAATTATTTATATATTTTTTCACAATAAATCTGTATGTATATATGTACTTTTAATCCATTATTATATTAATAAATAATTTAATATATCCAATTTACACTGAACGACTACTACATTTGTATGTATGTACATTTATGGTTACACTAGTTTTAAGATAAAATAATAAATCTTTTTATTTTATGCCAATAATAAAAATTATTATACCAACAGTAAAAATTTCTAGTAATATCGTTTAGCTTTCACAACCCTTACACTCTTATGACCCTCACAAAGTTACATAGAATTTAACACGTAGAAAGTAACTCTACATTCAATATAGTGAAAGAGTCTATAAAGTTTGCTCTAAATAAGTCATAAAATTTGATTAGGGACACAATTCTTCTTCTTCTCCAATGACATTATTTCTCATGATGAGCTTTATCTTTCACAGTTCTTTCGTTAAATCTCTCCGTTACACACAGTCATACCATTTTTGTTATAATGTTCACTTGTTCATTGCTTTTTGACTACTGTATTAGAAACACATTGCGGTCTATCTATATACATATGTATAGAGGTAATCAGCGTTTAAACATGTGTCAGGAAATATCTTGAAGACATGAAACATGCTCCAAAAGTAACGTTGCCGTGTTTCAATGTGAAACTTTTTTTTTTAAATGAGTGTATACAAAACCCCATATTCATTTAAATTTAATGATTGTCTTTTACATACATACATATATAATAATAAGCTTTTCTTTGATACCTAATCCATGTTAAGTTTCATCGTCTGCTTGTACCATTTTCATAAGAAAATGCACATCGTATTCATTCTCAGAAGTACCGCATTTTGTCTCGTTGACCACAGCGCGTTTTCGCTTCGGGTATTCTACGCTTCGGATAAAAATTTCATCCCATCAAATTATCGAGGTAGCAATTTATCGTATTGTCCCTAGTACGGGGCGGGCCTAATAAAAGCCACTGGTGTATAGAGAAATGGTGCCGTGGCATGTGAACTAAATAAATAATATAGAAGACTCGTGCTCTCCCGAAACCCTAACATCCTTCTCGTACGACTCACCCCCCAACCCCCCTATTCTTACCCAACCTCTCATCGATATACTGCCGACCTTCATCTGGCAAAAAGCTAGCTGGCCTCCTTTCTATCTTCAACTTCATCGCTTATTCCACAAGAAAACGTTCAACCGACTCGCGAAATTGTGTCAAAGCCCACCGCCAAATGTACTGGAATCCATTCTTCTGTTTGAATTTATATTTGCATTGTTGCACTGTCGGCAGCGGTGGCATAAAGCACGACCGACCCCATAGATTTTCCTCTGGATGTGTATATGTGTGTGTCGAGTACCTCTACTGTACTCACCTCCGGACAGTCCATAATCATTTATCTCTCGGCGACTTTAATAAAAGAAGAATTATTTATTGCCCGCAATAGTCGCCGGGGTTAGTTTGGGGACAGACGGCATTGTGCTATACGCGCTTCGCTCTCATTCGTGATTTTTGCTCTTCGTGAAAATGTACCGGCCGAACCGGGAAAATAAAGGAAAAACTGGGAAAAAAGAAAAACAATACCGCAGTATATAGTGTATGCAACGCGAGCGCAATGTTTTATTGAATACGTGTATTCTGGCCACTTTTTTTTGTTTGCTTGTATGCTATTTTATTATTCACACATATCATTAAGAGCTGACTTTGATATGAATTGCAGCGAAAATAAGTTAAAAAAAAACACATTAAAATCACTCAAATATATGTACAGGGTGTTTGGTAGCTTGATACAAAGCCTTGAAGGGTTGATAGCTTGCATACTTTACAACATTCTGAGCCACACACATACCTCAGTCCAAAGTTTTATTTCATTTTTAAAGATTTTTAGTAAAAACACCAAAATCTCACAGATAATTCAATACTGCCAATAAAAAATAGTTTCGTTAGAATTGAAATTATTTTGTTTTACATAACTCGTTTTTTACATGAAAGTATTTCAGTTCTATAGAACTTTACCGTATATGAAGTTCGTTTACCTTTATAATCTAAAATATAATTTCGAAAGAGAGTTTGTATGTATGTGTATTTGTTTGTTTGTTTGGTTCGTAGAATCAGTGACGTTCAATTTAATAAAAAAAAAACAAACGAATATTTAAATATTCGTAATAAAACTATTCAAATAAATTTAATAAAATATTTACTATTAGATTCGCCATGTTACAGCGGTTTATATCACAAATACCGAGCGAAGCCGGGTAAAAACAATATTAAGCTTTAATTTTCAAAGCGAAAATTTGATTTCGTTTTCCTATATATTATTTTCAAGACTAATTCACTTCAGTTACATAGTCAATATGATAACCATTTGATCAAAATACAAAAAAAAAATGTACACCAAATCAACCATGATAATACATTGCCTTCCAAAGGTATTAAATCTTATGGCATTCTAAATTCTAGATTATTTGATATTATTATTTTTGTTTCTATATTATTTGATCTAGGTGTGCGAAATAATCCGTTTACCATTTTGCTCGATGAATGGGGAAGACGAACATCTATGTACATATGAGGGAACTGCTGTAGTGGCTTCCACAGTGGAATAGTTGAGTGGCAGGGGTTGTCATAGTGTTTTTAACTCATGTTTTTTGTATAACCATTATGTTTAATGATGGTATTAGTTACATAAATAGATGTAGGACCGGAAACGTGCTTTTTCCAGGAATCAGGGCATTTTGGGTCTATTTCCAAAGCTAGTCCAAAAAAAAAAGGTTCTTCATAAAATTGAACAAAGCACGGCGAACAATTAACAGTGAACGGCACCCCTATACATAAGTACAAAAGTTTGACCATATGTGTCGCCTTGGACAACCTGTACTTTTTTGTTTGTTTTATGTATTATTATATATAATATTTACATAAAAGATTTTTTTTTCTCTTGCAAATTCAATTTAATAGAGTCTAGAATTGACGATTGTTTATTGATGTTTGTAATTGGCCAGGAAAGCCTATTAAAGTTTACCTGTTACGCCTTTTATATTGTGAAATGACTTTATATAACTTTTATATTATGAAATGAATTTTATATTGTGAAATGAAACATCAGTATGACCATATTGATATTTCCAAACTACATATAACCTATAGACAGTACATATTAACATATGGAGGTGTGTATTTAAGTATTTAGGTACACTAGCGATCAATCTGTATCTATTTTATTTTGGCCGGAACTTAATCTGCTTCATATTTTTGACACATCCTTAACTTACTTTAATCTATGTGAAGAATTCAATTTAATTTTTTTTTTTGCATTTTCCGTATCAAGTTTGCGAACCAGTCGCCATTTTCCACGTTCCCAAATTGCGATCTCTCGTTTCGCGCGCGCGCAAATCCCATTCAATATTTCACACAATGCCAAGTGTCCATCTTTTATGCCCCCGCTACTGTCCGCAATTTTTCTTTACCTTTTCTACTCTCAAATCGCGTGTCCCTCCATTTCCCTCCCCCGGTTCCTTTATTTGCGCCACCTTTTGACTGACCGACCCTTCGGCCGCCGGGAGATTTATTATCTTTCGAGTACGTGGTCATTGCGTTTCGGAAATCCGCCATTATTCGAGATTGCATTAAAAATCCACAGAAAAATAATGAAAAAACACTTCCGCAATCCCCGTCCAGTTATTTCAGCACGACCGTAATAATGTTCGAAGGTTAACACATTAATTTCCGGTCTTGTGCATAGATACGGGTTGTATCGCTCTCCGATACAAAGTTTCGTGATACACGAAAGGCCACGTTTGAACTGCTAATTTCTACTAACATAAACCGGATTTAAATCATCCCCTCGCTCACCCCCATTAAAAAAAATTGTTTTTGCAAAAATGCAATAGTTTGTTTGAAATGACTATGTTGCTTGCTTGGGTAATGTCCGACGTATTACTTGTGAGATTCGAGGGGGTTACCTTCCCTTAAGTAAGGGTGGCCTGTTAAATGAATAGAAGGTGCGGTCATTCATCGCCCATGGGGCGTCACGGGGGCACCATTATTACTGATAATGGTATTATGGAAATTAATCATTAGCCCGTACGTGTCAACCGAACAGGATCATATTTTCCGATAAAGGTATATATCAAATTTTCTAATCATTCTAAGCCGCCTTATATTATAATATATTATGGTTTAACATTGAATCTGAAATATTTATTAATTTTAATAATATGCTAATATTACCTGGCTTTGACCCGGGTGTAATTTGAAGGACATTCAATGTCGTCAACAGCCACTATTTCTACATAGAATAAAATGATTAAAAGATGGAAATATTATACAAACACCTTTCTCAATCGTTTCACAGGTGACGTATTACTTAATTTAAAAAAAAATTACTACATAAAATTCGAGCCCATTTAATAGGATTGTGATAATTGAATTTTATAACGATTAGATTTTTACATACATATGTATATATACCATTTATTAATTGTACATGAATGTAATTAAGGTATTTGTTATACATATTTATGTATGTACCTACATATGTAGTAGATTTTTGGGGTTTCTTGATTAATATAATATAGTATTTAAGACTCCATTTAATTGCGTCAAACCCAACTGATTAATTAGATTTCAGCTATTTTATGTAATAAAATACATTTCATTTCGTTCAAAATATCGGGATCCACTTTAGATTAAGAGATTAATTTTATTGATAAAAATGAATTCTTATCTTAACTAATAACAACAATTTTTAAATAGCTTATTCCTATTTAATGAAAACTTGAGTTCATTCATGAAATAGATTACCTTAGAAGCGAATAAAAATATCAAGTTAAAATTCTCCTTTTCCCATTTAAACAGATTCTATACAATAATGAGAGTAAATTATGTATGTATATATATTCATTTTATTCCAAATATTTTATCCTTTTCTTACCTCAAAGTACTACTTCAGATTGCACCCAATTCATCGTATTATATTTCTTTTACATATTAGTAAATAAAACATTAAATTTTACCACCAAAAGACAACCATTAGCCAGCAGTATGTCTAGGTGGTTGCATTTATGTTTAGTACCGAGAGGTTACCGGGCTCGATCCCCTGCTTATCTTTAATGCTGCTGGTTAGACTTGGATATTTGTGACTCCAAGTCGATCGTGGATGTAGACTTGTACATACATTTTTACATATTGTACATACATAAATCAAATTCAAATATTTGTGATATAGCGAGTATGATGGTTTTTGCCAATTTGATGGAGGTACGGTTTCAACAATGAAATCAGGTAAATTGCCAAACTCTGATATAAAACGATCGATCTGCATTCACAAATATCCAAGCCAGCACCACTGGGCCAAGGATTGGATTTATTACCCCTCAGTTGAAAGCATTATACGCTTACAACTGAGCTATGTTGCTGCTTATAATGTAATTAATCGAACTTCTCACCACTTTCGTTTCAGTTTGGCATAGCCAACTAATTGTTGATTCCATCTACCACACGTATTCCATAACACTGTGATACATTTAGATGCCAAAACTTGCGTCGCATATGTAATTTCAGATATTGATGATAGCCGTTTCCCATCAATTAGGGCCAAAAGTCGCCGAGACCGAAACGAGCTTTTAATGTCGGAATATAGTATTACTAATTACCGGTAACGTGTAAACGAGTCGTTGATCGCTAATAAATTATACACACATATTCGTAGAAGTGATAGCACTCGAACCGAAGCAAGGGGCCACTCCCTCGAGGCTCACGTGAAATTGAACTTTACCCGTCACGTTTGACGGTTCAATCTTATCATCTTAATTAATGGGACGTTTACGAGTCACGTATTAATAAAACTCAAAAAAAAAGAATAAGCCACATCGGTAGGGTGGGTGGAAGGGGGTTGAAAAACGAGGAACTAATGACCAACTCCCATTTTCAATTCGTTAATTTGACGACCATTGATGTGTAGGACATTACGGCTAATGACTGGCCGTTGTCGTAAAATTTCATTTATAGCCTTAATTACACATTCGCGAAAGATAATAAATTTCATCGCTAATAGCTTTCACGGTCCAATAACAACGTGTTCGATAAATCTACTGGCGTTTTTCGACGTCTGTCATTTTTTTTTTGCATTTTATATTAAATTTAAGGTGTCTTCTGCAATTGGTGGGGTTGATTTTAAAGCTGGTATTTATTAACACCCCCTTTGCCATTTACTGTTCGTTACGTTTATCGGTTTTGCATTTTCGTTACCACTTCCAATTTACGGTTAAGCAGTTCATATGTACCTATGTATGCACGTAATCCTCTTGTATAGTTGAACAATTTTCCCCGTTTTTCAGTTTTTAAAGTGAAAACATCCTTATTTTCATTTTTAATACTTAAAAAAATTTTGAAATGCATAAATCATTGTAATCTTAAAATGTCAATACGAACTTGTTAAGATATTTTCACATGGAATTAGTTTTCACATGGAAAGTCTATTTGAGATAGTTTGTGGTTTCTATCTATTTTGTGTTTTTAATCAAAATTTACATATTTTTATTTCTGAAAGTACTCAATTTGTTAATTCATAATATATTTTTTTAATTTTATCGATGATAAATTTCGATAAACATCGTTTATAAATTTACATATATTTAAAATAAACAACTAGCGGCGCGGACTAGTGGTTAACATATTATGTATGCTTTCGAGCAGAGTGGTCACGGGTTCGAATCCTGCTGTTGGCCAGACCTTGGTTTATGACTCCAGGCCGATCATTTCTTATCAAAGTTTGCCAATTTTTCTAATTTTTTTGAACGATTCCTTCTCCTTTCCTATCTCTCTTGCTAATCTCAAGTTATTCAGCGTCTTTTGGTTCGCCAATTTGATTAAAAATTTCTCCATAGATATCACTGTGGTTGTTTGTATAAATTCGCATTGTATAAAACGTATAGGTATATTAATTTAACATATTGTATTCGTCGCTTTGGAGCCATCTGTATAGGCGAGTGTTCATGTTCTATGAAATAAAAATAAAAATAAATATTACAAGTATTATATGTATGCATATGTTGATAGACGCATATAATATGTATGTCGCCAATAAATTTAATCGATTAATACTAGCCGAATATCGATTTGCTGGAATGCTTCAAATATTATTTATTTATGTTGTTTTTTTGACAGTCTACACTCTACCAGATGTGTCTGAATGTATAAAATTATATGAATTAATAAATCAATGCGACATCATTACATATATTTAAAAAAAACAATTCTTATTAAGTAAAAAAGTTTATAATGAATACAATTTATAATCGTAATTAATTCTTACGATTAACGTTGTTAAGAAATAATCGTAAGTGAAACGTAAAAAAATAGGTATGTAAAAACAGAAACCTCTTACAACCTCGAAATAAATAAAAATTGACCCTTTTCATCAATGTTTAGTTCAACTTAAAAATAAAACTTTTGTTGAATAAGTTTAAGAAGTACGAGTTTAATTTACTTAACGAGTTTTTTTTACTTTTTATGTGTAGTATAATAAAAATTAAAAATCGAAAGCGAAGTTGGAAGAGGCTCGTAAAAATACTTTTTTTTTGTCCGGGTACTCTTTACTATACTAATACTATTTTTTTATCTTGTAAATAACTTTTAAACCTCTTCTACCGATTTGATATTATTATTTGTAGATTTTGCGCACATTCAAATTTTAACATTTAAGTTGACCCCCCCCCCCCCTCTTCAAACCTTTGAATCATCAGCAGGGATCAACATACATAAATTGTGGATAAATAATATCTATTTACTTGGTTACCACATCAATTTATCAGCATTAAATCCTTGCAGCATGAAAGTGCAACATTAATAGAAAGTGTTCTACACGGTTTTTCTGACTTTTGAAAGACATCAAAAGTGTGACAGGCGAGTTGTGCGCGTTCGATAGACGCGACGCGTCGACTTTAACCCTCAACGCGCGGTGTCACTTTAGCTCTCCCACCCCCGTCATCTCCCTCTCCCCGTTCACAGCCATCGCGGGTAATTAATATTTTAATTGGGGTTTTTGCAGGCTCCTGTTTTGCGTGATATGGCTCAATGATCCCCGGTTGCGGCGCTGTTTTGTCACACGCCGCCATTCCCGCCATCCCGCCCACCGCCCACAGTTTTACACCTCCCTCCCATTACCCACCCCTCGTGCGCGCAAGGGTTGATTTTGTAAAGATGCGGTCGCGTTGAATCGACCGCCCCGTTTTTAGACCGCCATTATCGAAGTGTGTCATTTGCGCTTTTTCGCCTCAACCCTTCGATGTGTGAAAATCACCGGTTGCTACCTCAATTCCAATAAGTCCTATCTCCAATCTGAACATGTTTAAGATCTACACAATATAAAAAAAAAATACATAAATCAACCTATAGAATATATTTCATTATTCGTCTTAAATGAATTGTCATATTAATCAGTTGATTTCATAGAAATCTTATTATATTCCGTATTATCTCTTATCGTTCTCGTTGTATATATTAAAAATTTATCAATGCTATAGGTAAAGACGAGTGTACATACATGTTCGATTGTGTAAATTAAATAAAAAAAATAACTATCAGGCCTGCCAAAGGGCAAGTGCCCCACGTACAGTTACATGATAGTTCCCAAGCATTATGCCCATACACACTATGCATGCTCGCTTACCGTTCTGTCTGCAAGCTTAAAATATATCCTACATATATTTTTTTTTTATACTTATACATACATATGTATATACCAGGAAGGCTTAGCAGGTTAACCCCAATGTGCCAATTACAAACATTGATAATCAATTATTTTTATACTTTATAATAGTGGAATTTATGGAATATTTCAAGAAAGACATACATTTTACAGTGGGTAGCAAATTTATAATATCATCTTGAATTTGCGAGATACAGGAAAGGTTTTCATTGAAATCAAATAAATTGGCAAACTCTGATCGGAAACGATCGATCTAGATTCGCACATATTTAAGGTCTAGACAGCAACACCGGGCCAGGAAATGAACCCACGACTATGTTGCCGGTTGATATGGTGAATTATACTCACTAGATTTATATAGTGAATTATACTCACTAATTTATTAATATTTAGATTTATACTCACTAGATGACATTTTAGCAGCTTAAAAACATCATACATCTTCTTTACATATGTAGAACAGGATAAGTTAATGATAACCAAAATCGATGTAGTTAATAAATTATTCCCAGTATAATTGAAACTTCGTAACGAAGAGGGTTATAGCTTCGAAGCCTTGATATTTTCTCTCCTCATTACCTATAACTCCCCTAAGAAATCTACTATCTGCTTCTTGTACTATTAACTTGTCATTTTCCTTTGAAACATTTGTAATTCATTTATGTTAATTAGAATCGATATTTAATTTAAAAGTTGACTTTTTTACATTGAAATCGGGCACTCATACATAAAACGTACTCTAGAATTTTTAATGAAGAGGTTCAATAGTTCAAATCCAAGTGTTTTTTCTTGTATTGAAATATTCTCTTATCTTTTCGGGTTTAGAATTGCACTTTATCAAATTCAATCAATAATTCAATATCATTTTAAAAAATGTTCTTACCAAAGTATCTACATAGCTCAATTGGTGTGTCAAAACAGTTTTGTAGCAATATTTTCATGAATTAATTTCCAATTATGTCGTTCTCTTCAGTACTCTCACACCCTTAATTCGACTCTTAACTGTCTTTAGCTGTTTATCTCGTAAGGTTTCTTGTTCTCTTTTATTATTCTTGCGTTTGACATTGTACGCAATTTACGGCTTTAAATTACAGTTGCTGTTAATTAATGATAATGTAAATAAAATTGCTCAATTCCGCCGTTTCGCGCTTCACTTGACTCTCGCTAACGAAGTTATTTTCTTTTGAGAGAAATACGAAAAAAAAATTGTATACGTTTTAATTAAGACCCGGCGCTTAAGTTATATTAATCTCGTACCCCCTCCCCGGCGGCTACAATAATTTCCTTCTGCGTAAAGGATACGTTTTGTATAGGTATAATATAAATCGCTTAATTCCCGAGGCTTATACTGAAGGATTTGTCCTGTCCGATCGGGCACAGTCCTACCCGGCACTTTCCCACGATCAATATCCACTAGTAGCCCGCAGAGATTACCTGTAATAGGGCTTATCAATCCGTTTACCGAAAGTGCTCGAACCCCGACCCCTATTATGGTCTAACCCTTATTTTATGGTCAAATAAACATCCCCACGGAGTATCGCCATCATCATAAAGGCGCTTTCCCTTTCGGTCAATCTCTGACCCTTACGTCGAACGGAAAAGTACCACTCGCAAGATTCTCCTCTATGCGGAATTAAATTCGATAAACCCTTATAGATACATCCGTAGTGCGTTGCAGATGCACTTTTCCCACGTTGAATATTGAGTGCGATGTCTAAACTCCTCGGGCTATTCAATTGTATTGGGTTGTTTGGAGTATTCGACTAACTTCTCCGTTATATACATATACAATATTATAAAACTTATTTTAATTAAAATTTATTTTTCTTGACTAAATAAATACACTCAATTTTGAATTTTCTTTATTTTCAATTTTCATTTACATGTCATGTCAAGCATTCCAAGAATAATTTCACAATCGCGGTGTAGTCTTTTTTTATACAATCTTCATATAAAATAAATACTTCCATAATAATTCTACCAGATTTTGTTCTTATAATCCAAATCATTCCGTCCAATCTTCACAAAACATCTCTTTTTATACCTCTCGTAATTCATCTAATCTAGACTCAAATGACACCTAGTGAGTATATTTATATATAAATATTTTTCTAATTCACTTTATCAAACAGAAACATAATCAAAGGTTCATTCCCTGGCCCGGTGTTGCTGGCTAGACCTTGGATATGTGTGTATCCAGGTCGATCGTTTCCGATCAGAGTTTGCCAATTTATTTCATTGAAACGGTTCCACCAAATTGGCGAAAACCTTTCCTGTATATCGCAAATTCGAGCTTATAGTAACTCAGTTTTGATGATATTGTAATTTGTTGCCCACTCTGTAAACGGTATGTACTATTTCTTAAAATATTCCATAAATTCCTCTGATACTGTGTATACATAATTGATTATCGATGTTTTTGTAATTGGCGCATTTGGGGTTTACCTGCTAAGCCTGTATAAGTATAAAAATATTTCAAAAATTTGTATGTAGGATATATTTTTAAACTTGCAAAAATAACGGTTAGCGAGCATGCATAGTGTGTATGGGCAGAGCTGTCGTCGTAAAGACACACAATTCTGTCGTAAAGACACACAATTCTATTTTATATTATTTATTCAATCGAATATGTACACTCCTTCGTCTTAACAGATCGCTCCAAAGTGATGAGTGTACTAATACAGATTAAGAAACACTAAATTTTATATAAATGCATAATTATTATTATATATTTTCACATTATATATGACATATATGGTCAAACATTGCAAAGTAGCACTGCAAGCATTTATACAATACGAGCAATACTAGCATTTATACAATGCGAATTCATACAAACATCATCCACAGATACATCTATGGAGACATTTTTGCAGCATTTTTGATTATAAAAATCGGTGAACCTCAAGATGCCAATTTTACAGGAACCGTTTCAATGCAAATCAGAAAATTTGTTAAAGTCTTATAGGAAACGGTCAACCTGGAGTCACAAACCAAGGTCTGGCTAGCAGCCACTAGTGGGACTCTAACCATGACCACCCTGCTCTAAAGCATAATATGCTAACCCGTTTGATCTAATTTGCATATATAAATTTTAAATACCTCGCATTACGAGTTCTTATTACATTTATTGTTCAGATATGCATATACATATGTAGATATGCCTGGCATGATTTGAGTTATCATCTCCAATTATCTATGTACATAAATCCGATCGGGTATTAAGTACAACCACCCAAGCAGGTTTATACTCTTATGTAAGTCATATTTTTCCAAACTTTCATCTCCTAGTTCCAACGAGATGATTTCTACTTATACATATGTACAATCCTGTGGGCACCATCTTAATCACCCTACACAACCAAGCACAAGCACTTAATTCAAACAAATGATCATCTATTCTGGTATTTTTTCCTCGTTTTATTTATTTACAAATGCTATAATTAATCTTGCATTGTGTTTGACCCCGTCTTTCGATTGACAATGGGTCGCTTTAATGAGGGTTGTTGGATAATTACGTTCGCTTCCAATATTTGTCTCTTAACTGATGGGATTCGAGTCATCGCTATCCGTGTTCCTCCGCTCTGAACATCTTTGCTCCCGAGGCGTTTAGATATTTGCGAATGGGTGGCGACGGCGGGGGTGAGCGAGCTAGGGGTTGTTCGACCCCCTCGAGCTGTATAGCTCGATCCTTCGATCTTCGGTAGCCGTCGAGGGGTAAGATAAGCATCTTCGGGTTAATTTCAATGTACCCGTCAGTAATAGACAAACCGGTCCATGCATCTATTTATTATAGGCGGATGATAGGTCCCCGAGGCGTTGTCGTCTCATCGGTTTTCAATTTTCGTTCATCGCTTCATCAGCCCTGCCCGCGAGGCATTAATCTAAATTCTACATTGCGATTGATTGAAAATTCGGTTTAGTCGATTTATACTCTGTACTTTATGTATCTATCTATGTATGGGCATAAGAATTTAAAATTGGTTTCGTGTATACAGACCAATTTTTTGCTTCAAATTTCGACTTCCTTGTAAATGCAATCAAACATGATTATTTCAGAAAACTTTATTATTTTTACTTTAATGTGAAATGGAATTAATTTTTTTTAGTATAAATATATAAATGTTGTCGACTCTATGTACTAAAAGAGAAAGGTCAGTTAGTAGACCCATTGGGACTTGTGAAAGCCAAATTAACAAACTTAGAGTGAAAAGGTGAACGATCTCATTTTAGCCTTCTCTGTTGATGAATTGAAGAAAGTTTCTGATGAAAATTTGTCGACTGTACTGATAAGGAAAATCCAAAAAGCCTTGAAAGGGTTATTGTTAGATTTTTCTGAAATAGGCCGAGTTTTTCACGGGTAGTCAGCACTGCGTCATACAGTTCTGTTAGGCAACATCTTTTAAATAGTTCTCAGTTACAAACACTTTATACATCCATATATATTTGAATATCATTTTTTATTATAATATTTTTTTAAACAGGCCGTGAATTTGTGTTGGGTTTGCCTCTAAGGTCTTCCTAATTTTTTTTTAAATATATTCTTGAAGAAGAAAGATTGAATGAAATTTAAACTTGATAGTAAAAATTTTTAACAGTTAAAAGAAACATATTCTTGTCCTGTCGATCAATTAAGATGCTCTAGCCAAAGCTCGTTGGCCGATAGAAATCAAGATAAACATCGAATTTGCTTACTTACCAGGAGCGGCTCGTCGTAAGGAACGATGAACCCCTGATGAACTCAAAATTAACAAATTAATATCAATACACTAGCAGTAAAATAAATGAAAATCACAAAATATGTGCGTATCTATTGTGTGTGATGAAGCATATGATAGGAAAATAGTACATACAATTGTCCGAGCCGAGCCTGATGCGTCAACGATATTGTTGCGTAGGGGTGGGTAGATGATCCAAATAAAAGGCCAAAGTCGCTTCACAGCATTTATCGGGTTATTAAGGAGATCCACGCACTGCCAGTGCTCCGTCCAGAATGCCTTCATATGGCCCAAGTACCCGTTTATAAAGGACAGGTCGCTCCCTGTATCTTCGACGTCCGGTTACTTCCCTATTGTTTAGGCACGTACCGATCTATGCATTCCCACGGCACTCAGTCCCTCCTATCGCTGTCAGTTCTGAGAAGGGACCGGGTGCCATTACTAAGCCAATTCGGTGCTCATTGTTTATCCTACTTGCACTTAGCCTGGAGATAATCTTCGAAAACCAATTATAACGGCAGCTCCTTTTAGCATATGCTACAATATATTTCGCCTGGTACGTTTTACTTGACGCTTCTATTGAAAAATTCTCCACACGAAAAAACAATCAAAGAGATTACTCAATTCACGATCGGTTCCAAAGTTCTTACTATCGGTTCCAAAGGTCGCCGACCCCTCAATCATGTGACTAGTGAACGTCCAATGTAATTATTCACCCACTTATCTGAAATACAGTATAAATCACAACATTTTTAAAACCATATACATAGTACCTTTACTACCAAAAAGTCTAAATTGAATCAATCAAATTCATGACCATGAGAAAATTTTTAAATATATTTATTCTTCTTTACACATTTTGTGTATCACAATGTTGCAGAACACACTTTTGGTTAAATACAATGTTGAATCCTTAAAATGTATGTCATTACGATAAATTGTCCAACTAGTTGTCTCACATCGTTTCGTCTATGTGCCTCGTGGAATACAAATAGGATGTAGCGGTGTAATAAATTCCATTTCTATTAAACCAATCGACCTTTCGAAAGCGAGTGGCTACTATTTAATAAAATTAACAAACGAAAGATACTACGCTTAATGAGATAATATCGTGCTGGGCGTATCGTACGAATTACCATATAACAATTTGTTTAAAAGGAAGGGCGATCGGTCAATATCAGCACGTGAAACCCCTCCACCTACCGATTGCATTCGAGTATCAAATTTATTACGTACACCCATCCAACAATTGACTATGATGGATCCACAGGTTGCGTGCTCTGGTCCAATTATCCCCAGACTGAAACTGGTCTGACGGCGATGCGAAAAAATCTACCTGAAATTCTTCACGGCGTCGATATGTTTTAAATTTAGATTTTCTTTCCAACAGCGTGAAAATGCGTCGCAATTTTCCGTATAGGTATCGATAAATTTTCATTAGCTTAATACACGTGAGATTGCTTACTAATTAGGCTAAGGTGTTGTTATCTTATCCACCCGTGTCTAATTTGTATATGTAGGTTGATTAATACCTTCATTAAATCTATTTTGTGTACCTCTCGCTTAAATGTGTATAATACGTAAGTACATATACCTGATGCGACAAGCTTTTATACGTAATTTGACCGTATTCAATTTAATATTTCATACATTATAAACGATAACGTGTATTCAAAATATATTGTACATGGATAAAGATATATTTATTTATTTCACTCGTACCATAGACCCGTAGCAGACTGCCCCAAATCAATCAGACAGAAGTGACAAATGTACATATGTATGTATGAGCCGTTATATTTGAAAGTAGCCAAAGTCCAATTTTCAGTTCAAAAAGCACTATTTCTGTTTGACTTAATTCACAAATTGTTATCACATCTTTTTTTTATTTTTTTTTATTCATATAGTTATAGTAGGAATGCCTAAAAGGTAAACCCAATGCGCTTTCTTGGTCATTTTATTTATTTAAAGTTTGGACTATTGTAGCATTACAGGAATTCCTAATGCACCACAAAGGTCAAAAATTCTATATGTCCTCTATTTTATAAATCGGTAAATTCGAGATGCTCGAATTTTGCAAGAAATAAGACGAGGTTGCCAATTTGTTGCAACCGTTTTTGATGAATTGACAAACTCTGACCTCGGTTTGTGACTCCAAATCGATCGTTTCCTTTCACGTTTGCCAATTTTTCTGATTTTCACTGAAACTGTTCCTGTAAATTGGCATTTCTTTTCCAATCTCTCACTTGCAAATCTCTAGCTATTCAGCGTCTTAGTGTTTGCCAATTTCTACAATAAAATGCTGAAAAAATATATCCTCTGTAGATGATGTTTGTCAAGTGACATTCTGTCCACGGACAGATCTAAATAATTTTACCATCAGTCGTATTTGACGCTTGGTGCTCGACGTATGTCCGATAAAAACTTCTCTGTTTGTTTATATTACTCGCAAGATGGGCAAGCATCGGTAAAAATTGCACAATACATTCAAAAACACACAATAAACAACATGGGATACATTTTTATAAGTAAATTGATCCGATTGTATTCCGTGCGATGTAGCGTATTTATAGAGACGTACCGCGTAAAATTGACAACAATTATTTATTCGTAAGGGCCCCTCTATTATTATTACATCTCTCTGTATTTATGCATCAAAAATGCAAAATTTTTAATATAACTTTAAGCGAATCAACTAATATGAGTTGATTTTATCAATTTTCAAATATCTATATTTTGGTACACACATATGTTTCCGGGAAAATTTTCTGCGAAAATTAACGACATTGATTGTCGTCATCTCTGTGGGTTTTGGCGTCCGTAATAAACGTAATAACGACGCACACGGGAGATGTTTTACGACGCAGTAAATATTTTGATTGACATTATTGCACAATGCGGTAAATTCACATGTCCCCCCACCTCCTCATCATCCCCATCTTCGCTATCGTTCCCTTCGCACTTTCCGCAAGATGATGGGAAAGGGGGTAGAGGGGAGGTGGCGGCAGGGTGCGGATGGGAAATAAGATGCGGAAAATTTAACCCTTTCTTAATTTTGTACTTGCCTCCCCATCACGCGCGATATGCGTTCTCTCGTCAATGACTACTTTTAAGGAAATTACACCTTAAGTATTTATCCAGATGGCGCTAACGTTGTCATGCTCGTACGCACACGCGCACGCATTCGCGCACTTAACGGCAACATCCCCTATCTCCAAATTTAATAATACACTTTGCATTTTAATTTCTTCCCATCAATTATATTATCGAATTGCCAAATTGCGATGCGCAGTGGTGGCGCGTGAAATCTTCGATACCAGTGCCCCAAGTACCTATATAACATTTGTGTAGGGATTGCAATACCGGTTTCCCGTAAATCGTCAAAATTTCGCCATCGGTAAATACCTGTAAATTTTTAAATTTGCCGGTAATTAGCGGAAACTATTTTATCGCAAATTAAGTACATATACACGCATATAAGATTATGATTAAAAATCATAATCTTATGTATATGCGTCTTATACACAACATCAAAAAACATACTTTTATCATTGTGACCGATTTTTAAAAATTTTTGGTCCATTATAGACCACCAATCCTCTATGGGATTAATATCTGGTGATTGGGGAGGCCACTGAATTAATTAAATTGTATCTTCTTCGAAAAATTTCATTGTTTTCTTCCATTTGTGTTTTAGGTCGTTGTCCTGTTGAAAGATGAAAGTACTCCCCAGACCCATTTTTTTCGACTGATTCTTCCAAATTGTCTTTGATTATATCGATGTATATATCTGAGTCCATTACTCCTTCTATTTTGGCTGGACTCCGACGCCTTTCCAGGAAAAACAGCCCCATATCATAATTGAGCCACCACTATATTTCACCGTTTTCTCAACACACTTGTTTTTGAGGGCTTCGCAGAATTTTTTCCATGCTTTTCTTTTACTTTTTGTGCCGAACAGCTCAAATTTACGTTCGTCACTCCACACAATTCGTTTCCAAAACGATAAAGGCATCGCAATATATTTTTTGGCGAATTTTAATCTCTTCGCTTGGTTCACCTTGCTGGTTAAAGGTTTGCGCCGCATTCTACATTTTTTTAAGCCAGCTTCTTTTAATCTACGCGACAAGTCTTCTTTCATTTCCCGACAAGTTTTCGTCGGTTCTTGCTTTACTTTCTTAAAAATCACCCCGTCGATTTGTTAATTTTTTTCTTCCTCTTCCCGGTAAATTCTCAACAGTGTCATGTATTTGAATTTATTACAAATTTTCGAACTTAAACATGAATTTCAGATTTTTTTCGACATTTCATTTTTACAACACTACACGGGAACAATATTAACTAAACAACTGTCTCCTACCAATTCAAGGGATAGAATGATAAAACACAAAAAATTGAAGAAGTCGTATCAGTAATAACTGAAATAAAGGGTCCCAAACACATTCGTTCCGCATGAACGCACGATCCAATTTTTGAATTGTGAATGCGGCAATGTCAACGAAACAGCTATAAAGCGAAAAAAAAACGAAATGTCTAAATTAGGATCATAAAATAACACCCTTTTAATTTTTGAAAACTATATAGCTCTATGTTAAATACTTTTTGAGAAAACCGCGTTCTTGTGTACACATAAAAAGTGTCCACTTAATTCTGTTGGGCACTGTATATGTATACGGCCGCAAGGACAATTGAATTAATTAGATTGAGACATCTATGGATTTTAGATTTTGTGCACAATTATTACAATTTATTATAGAATAAATACAGATGATTATTGATTATGGTTAATTCCTCTCCAAAATCATTCATTGAAATATCAACGGCCACAACACTAATATGTACATAGATAAGTCTAGATAGATTAAGCGATTGGGTATTTTCACGATAGAAATCTTTGAATAGACGTGTTTTCGAAACGATTTCAAGTTATGTCGAAAATTTTCCGGAAATATCATATTATACCAGAATGTAATTAATGAAAAGCTTGCTTCGGAGATTGACAACCGGTAAAGTGCAGAGCAGGCTGACGGCCATCCACCCCCTCGCCCTCCTACCCGAAGCATCCGCGAAAATTTCTTTTGAATGGGGGGGGAGATGAGATGAGCGCAGATAATGTTATATATCGGCATTCATATCTTTGTTTACGGGATGAGGAGAGAGGAGGCGAGGTTATTTGACATCGGTTGATAAATTAAATTTGATCCGGAATCTTTTCCCCGTCTCGCTTTTCGCTCGACTAGAACAAAGAGACGATAAATAAACTGATGTACTTTTACCCCGTCAAACCACCTTAAATTTACCGCCAATTTTATGCACAACGTTATTATATTAATTTCAAATCTTCATTTTTTTATATATTTTGTAATTCAATACTTTACATGAAGCCCTCCGTTTGGAACGTCAATTCAATTGATATTCTATTTCAAATCAACCTAAGATTTATATACAATCCTAAGATTTATTTATAACCAGCAGAATAGGCTAGTGGTTATCATATAATGCTTTGAACAAAGTGGTCACGGGTTCAAATCCCACTGGTTTCCGCTGGCCAGACCTTGGATTTGCGACTCCAGGTTGATCGTTTCCTATCAGAGGTTTCCAATTAATCTGATTTTAATTGAAACGGTTCCCACAAATTGGTAACCTTACCCATTTTCTCGCAAATCTTAAGTTTTCAGCAATGTATAAAATGCTGCAAATTTTTAAATTTGGCCATGTCTGTGGTAAAAGTTATGTGAACCATCTGTGGATGTTTATTGATATCTATTTACTTTGTATAGTACTAACAATACTTTTATCAAATGTACAATGTTTCTTGCCAGAAAGGCGCATTATGTTAGGCCTTCTTGATATAAATTAAAAATAAATAAATATATGCAACTTTTTATGATCCGATATGAAACGCTATTTCTTCTTTATTGATAACTTATGTTACATAGAGGATCTAAATTTAAAAAAAAAAATTACCTTGCTGGCCATTTAATGAATGAGAAGGATTTGCTCATGGCATTGTTGCTAGAAATGCTTAATACTATGATAAAAATCGAACAATCATTTCAACCTTCTTTACGATAGAATCGTGAGACTTTTTATACTCAGAGTCTAACACATCAGCGTATTAATTTTAAAAGCGATCAAACGAGTGAAAGTCAGTCGACACCATCCCGTCCCTTTTCAGAATTCGACGTGCTTGGATTGTTCCTTTGTAATGAGGGTAATGTCGGCGTGTGTGAGTAATTGCTTGCGATATATGATTTTGTCGTCTCCTCCGGTGTGAGTCGCTTCACATTTCATAATTTGCTGAAAGAAGAGTCGCCTCCCGACCCCCCTATCTCCCATCTTTACCTACCCTATACTCCTGGCGAGAGGTGGGTAGGTGTGCTCCTCCTCCTCTTCCATCAGGATCCGGCTCCTTCTTCTTCAAAACACCCCCCACTGTTGATGATAAAGGCGTGATCAATAATAACAAACGCTTTCATTATTTAGTGCGATGCTCGAAACATTGACTGGCGTCTCTTGACGCAATATGGACTGGGGTTGCAAGCGCACCCCTTGGCTTAGACACGGCACTTATTTGCTTACGTATAAATATTTTTGGCGGTTTTAATCAATATCCAAAGTCGTATCGTGGTTCTTCAAGATCAAATGTGAACCTTTTTATAAAATATTTGTAAAATAATAGTGAATTGGGTGCTACTCAACGTGTTTTAGATTTTTTAATTGACTTGAATCCTTGAAAATATGGAGTACATACATATGTAGATGTAAAATCTATACTACTATTGCGTAGGAGTGGGTTCAGGATCCAAATGATAGGCCAAAATCGCTTCACAGCATTTATTCAACGATTCAAGAGGTCCACACGAATCCACTGCTCACTCCAGAAATAAACTGATCTACCGTGTGTACCCCCTTATAAAGGACAAATTGCACACCACAGCTTCCCCGATCCATTTATATATGTATTTTCTAGGTACGTAAAGGTCTACCGTGGTGAGTCCATTATTTACGCAAGTACTCGCCCGGGTCTATGAGAACTCCAGCGTATTCTATGTTCGGGCACTTACTGAGTCTCGTTAGCTTAATCCGGGGTCTCTATTGTTCACCCACGAATGCACTTAGACATTGGATATTCTCTCTCATTTTCCCACATTACAATGCTATAAGTTAACCGTTGGACATTTTTAATATGCATATAAATTTGCAATTACATTGTAGAAACAATATTTGTGAAGTTGTGGCATATGTATCATGGTACAAATTGAGTTGGACCTTTTCTTGAAAAAAATCTTAACATATGACCCGCACCATAGATCAATGGTTAGCGTTTAATGCTTTCAATTGTGTGTTTACGGGTTCTATCCCCTGCTATGTTGCTGGCCAGACCTTAGATATGTCGCTCCAAAGTCGATCGTATCCTTTCAGAGTTTGCCAATTTATCTGATTTCATTGGAAACAATTTCAACAAATTGACAATCCTGTCCTATTTCTTACATAACTTTTGAATTTACAGCATCTCAAAAATTGTTGACATTTAAAAAGCTGCAAAAATTTGTCCATAGATGTCCCTATGATTGTTAATCGATGTTTATAACTGACCTTGAATACTTATGTACAATGTTTGACCATTGATGTCGTGTGGAATAAAAATGGGTGTATACCTGTTTAAATAAATAAATATGCACAATTTCCTTGGTATTTTTTTATGTACGCCAAAAATTGAATTGCTCAATATTCTCTAAACAAATTACTAAGCGTTTGAGTATGACTATAGTTATGTGGTTTGACTGCTTTAGTATCTCTGATTTAGAATAAGTCTATCTACTTACATATGTATGTATGTAATGATTGTAGGCAAAAATATGTATACGATCGAAAATGTAATGGTGGATGAAGTTCAAATCAGCTTACAAATTATAGCAAGAATATGTGACAAGCTACCCCATATCACAAACGTTATAATAACAAACCAATGAAAAGTTTCGTGAACTCGACATGTATGTATGTAGTATGTATGTAGAATCTTCTATCTTCAGAATGCGCCAGTTAATAAGATCGCTCACGCCATTTATTTTCAGTATGCATTTAAAAATATCACCGTTAATTGTGAAACTTTGCAAATTTTCCAGTGCCGCCTACCTGCTGTCTATCCCGTTTTGTATCATCAGCTATGTGCTTGACGTGTTGTAAAGTGTGTCAAATAATCTTTATACACCCTCGGCATACCCGTCTCCTTCCCACGAGCCACCCCTATGTGCCCCGATCTCCGAGGGATCCCCTCATCCCCGAAGCCTTATTTGGCGTTTCTCCGTTTCCACACGGTGGCACAGCATCCCTCCCCCCCCCCTCTTAGTATCGCATCCCCTTCCTCGTATCCTCCCCCGCGTCCCGTTAAAGGGAAATATTGAATTCTTACCTTGCGCTCTTCCACTTTGGGGAGGCGACACTTTGATGCCCGGATGTCAGCCTCTAACCGACTGAAAATATTTATTGACTTCGCAGCATCCGTGGCGCAATTATCAGATATCCGTCTCTCGTTTCCGGCTGTCGTGTCGTGTCTTTGCATTTTAAATATCGTCGATGGCAGCTTCGGGGTGACATCCCGATTGGCGTGCGCCCTCGCGCTGTCAACGTCAAACTTTGATCTGCAACTTCATATTCTTCGGCAATCTTGAAAATTTGCATGTAATAAGTACCTGTCTATTCATGCCGTTAAATTTCCATTTGACTGAGAAAAAAAAAGAAACAATTATGCTCAAAACTTATCTATCCATTAATCTTTTGATGCTAGCATGTTTGTTGCATTACTATGTTATTTTGAACGGTCAAATTGGATTTTCTCAATTGTCTTCAACCAGAATTAAAGTCACTCCACAATTGGTACTTCTATTTATATACGAGTATACATATAATAATTCTTTTCTTATCGTTTTATTTAATATTTATTTTATTTTTTATGACATATTGGACTATAAATTGAAAGTTTAATTCTTGCATATTACATATTTATAGGTATTGAACGTATTACAAATTGGCTGCTATACTTTCAAAAATGGGCTTGAAAACAATATATGTATGAGCCGTTATATTTTAAAGTGGCGGAAGTCCAATTTTCAGTTCCAAAAACTTTATTTCAGTTTGACTTAATTCACAGAATGTTATCACTACTTTTAATTCGATATGTCCAAGATCTCAGAAAGGCAGAATAAACCTATTACAAGCCACCAGTATTTTTAAATTTTGTAAAACGCAAAACATTATATTTAATGTTTTCCGAAATATTTCTCGAAATGAAGAAAAGTGGACTACGCCAATTTCAAATATAACGGCTCATATACATAAATTACGAAATCTAACAAATGATAATACATATGCGAAACGATACCAAATATACATATTTGTAAAATTGCATATGTTAAGTGGAGTCAACTTGATCAATCATAAGCGTCCTTAGCTGTCTTCTAAATACAAAATATGCACTGATTGAGCTATTGCTTACCAGTAGATAGGTCGTGGGTTCAATAGGCTGCTGGTGAAATCTTATGGTTATTAAAACAGATCGGCCGTCTCCTGTTAGAATTTCCCAATTTTTCTAGCTTAATTATTGTAACAGGTCCACTAAATCGGTGTCCTCCCCTTCAGTTTCTCCCAAAATCATCTCGAATTTGTTGAATATTGTAAAATGCTACCCACATAATGTATTTCCTGCAAATTTGCTGTGTCAAAAGATTTGTAGATTGTCCATAGATGTCTCCATTGTTTACAATGTTTGAGAAATTGCTAGTTTAAGTACAAAATTAATCTAACCATATGTGACACCTTGGGGTCATTCCTGTCATGTCACATATTATGTATGTAAATAAATAAATTGCATTTATACTGAGCAGATCACACATTCACTTACAAATGAACTGAATTTTATTGAACTTAAATTTCATATCTACAAGTTTAAGCTTAATACCAAGTTATGTATAAAATTTAGTAAGCATCCATCAACCGGAAGTGGCAGTTTACTCTTGTTCGATTTTTCTTCCACTATTTTTTTCGACCTCAGAACATGTGCTATTCACGAAAAAAATCAAGTACAATTCTTATATCAATGTGATTAAAATAAAAAAAAATCACTAAATTTTACAAACCGAAAGTGGGATTTTTTCCTCTTAGAAAGGTCAAAAATGTTGTGACCACGATTCTGTCCACACCCCTAAACATATCAAGCTGAAAATCTTTATGTACTAACTGCGAGCTGATAAGGTTTTGGTCAGAATTCGTAAACCGGAAGTAGTATTTTTTTTTAACAATATTTCATTATTTTATTTTGACTTTTTAAATTATTTCAATACAGTATTATACACAATAAAATTCAATACTTGATATTTATTGTGTATAATACTGATAATGATTTTTCAGTAATAAAAAAAATTGAACAAAATCTGACAACCGGAAGTAGAACTTTTGTCTTGTGCAAGTTTCCATACATTTGCGCTCAATTTGTATCGAAAATGCTGTCATAGCTATTAGTATTTCATAATGCTGCCGGTATTTGTGAATGTGTCTGTACGGTCCAATATCGAATTTTGTTTTGTGACCTTATATTCCTCAAATACATAGATAAAATCATGGTTTGATCACATCCGAATTTTTTCATCTTGCAACGACTTATATCAAACATCCTTATTAGGACATGTGATTTCTTTCAATTCAATTATTTTGATAAACGTTAGTTCAAAGTTATGTATATCTATACTTTTATTAGCTGTGGATTCATACGACAAGCGTCTTCGTTGAATTCTTCAAAACCAATGCTCATTCCTAATTGCTAGATACCCATCTCCCCCTCGCCGCGACATCGCCTATTCAAAAACAATTCATCAATTAACATTCTCGTGTGATTTGCTCGCTCGTCACAGCTTCTGGGACGGTGACATCCCCCACTAACCCACCACCCCACTCCAAGGCATCGTCGAGAATCTGAACGAACTCCACCACCCACATCTTTCTTCTTCCATCCATCCAGCCTCCCGTCACCACCACCCCCACCCACCGCCACCCATATTGATGCTGCAATTTAATTGAGCGAATATTTTCCCCTGATATCCTTCGCACACGCGTATGTGTGTGTGCACGCTCTTCGTAATTATATACATCCATCCGTTCCTCTTGTCTTTCCTCTCCTACCTGCATAAACGTTCGCTTTTCTATATGGCAAAATATATGTACATACATACATACATACATGTGGATCTGTGTGTATGTGTCACTGACGCCTCTCCCTGTTCCCTCCCATTCTTATGTTTTTGTCCCTCATCCCTAGACAGTGTTGGGACGCTCTCTTGCCCTCCCCCTGGTACTTAACGTCTCGCTGAGAATAAATGAAAGCTACGCATGTGATTTAATCTCGGTTTTGTATTACAGACACTTGAGATTAAATCGTTCGACATTTTAAAGATATCTCGCGCTACCTTCGAAACAACCAACACACAATTACACGCGCACAAGGCCCTCCTATTACTTGGAGTATGTGTAAGTGCTTCCTAGAAAATTGGTTCATTTTGAATTGATATCCCGCTGTCTTTCTCCATATTGATTTTTTGAACAGAATTACACTCACATATTTCATATGCCGGGACTGATTAATCTCATAAACTTATCACTAGAAACTATTTCTACCTAAATCCCTTTAAGCCTCCACCGATTAATGAAAGTATCGTTATCTTTCTTCCTACGGTTTTGCAAAACTTTTTTCGCTCATTTTTTATTTTCATTTTGAGCACTTCTTCTGGCCATTATTAAGTGATTCCAATAAGACGAACACATATTTATCTTATTGGAATCACTTGAAATTTATTTAATTTTCTGTGTATACATTAGTTTACCGAAAATTAGTTAGTCGTCAAAACTTATAACATCAACTAAGCTAAGATGAACTATTTATTATATTACTTAGATGGTAGAAAACTCTTCTTCTCTGCACCTTTGATTGTACCGCATAAAATCAATTCACCCTACCGTTCAGATGAAAGTTTGAAACTGAAAGAAACTGACATTCAAATAGATCCGTATTTTTCAAAATATTTAATTACTTAAGATTAGATTACTGATAAGGTGTAAATAGTATCGCCAAATAAATCCTCACCACTACCTAAAACTGTTTAAGACATTTTTTTATAAATTTGGTGTAAGAAGATCATAACTTTGAAACCCCAAAATCTAGTAACGTCAACAGTATCCAACGAACAGATATTAATCGACATCTAAAATATGCCCTGCTTTGCTTCGTTGTATGAATTTTTCAAAAATGTGCGTTTTTTAAATATTTCAGGCGATTAATCGCGTATTTCATTAGTCGTCCCCACCCCCCGACCATCGCCTCCTCCCTTATAAATTTAGAACGGCGAGTCCTCGGGGGCGAAACCGATCCGGCGTTATTTTCGCGCTTTTTTTTACAGCCCCACCGTGTCGGGGTGTCGGCAATTTCGCGAAATTATCAATTATTAAACATCAACATGGAAATTACACCGTTGGGGATTGAAGCTCGCTCACCCACCTCCCATCCAGTCATCCCTCTTATCAGTGGGCAGGTGGGGTCACGCGATGGGGTCGCCAACACCCCATCCATTCCTTCCTCATCCCCACACCCTCCAAAGCCACCATCTCCACGCTCTGATTAAGTAGAAAAATCAACCGTCGATATCCACCCAGACTCGCCCCATCACCATCTTGAAATTATTTTGATTAAATTTTATAACGTAACACAGCCATCTATAAGTATAAACGACACTCTCGAGATTAAATTACAAGTAATCAAATGCTAACTTTTGACATTCACTATATACATTTATACATGCCGAGCAATTTCAAAAGTGAGCTTCGTACGAAATTACGAGATACGATCAACGTCATATTATGTTTCGAAGTTGCAACAAACAATCGGCCCATCTTGCCTTCGAGCAATTCAAACGTATCCACATGTAACTTTTCAAATGAAAATTAACTCTATCTAACATGCGTGGTACCCAGCAGCTGAAAACCAATTCGTTTTATTGTGTACAAATGTCGTAAAGTATGCGGTATAAATTAAGATAAATACGAGGTTATTTTGACTGCTCGTATGCTCATGTTTCAAACGAATAAAACCACCTTTTGTATTTTAGATTTCGAGGCTTTTCTCTCCTATATACGTACATGCATACATACTTAAACAATTTCTCTATCTTTACGGCTCTTTGTGTCCTAATTGATTTCTCATATCAAGATCGTTCTATAATAGAATTGTTTTTCTACGACTGCTGTGAATTATCTCCATCGTATTTTGAGTCGCTCAATCGACGCTTGTGATAGGAGTTTTCATTTGAAATTAGGATAAAAATTCGCCGTAATTCGAAAGTTGCATCGCTTCCTTATTGCATTTCCCAGTCGAAGATTAAAACGGCACCAAGCAATCCAATTTCATTTTATCGCCTATACGCATAGACGTCTTCTGGTCGGATGGCCGTGGAAGTCTTCAGTCTCCTCCACTTCCCTAATTGAAATGCTTTTAATTTTTTACGCCTCTTCACCCCCTCCCTTTGCGGGGTTGTTTTTACGACGTTTCCATTTTTTTCTCGTGTTATTATTCATCGATGAAACGAGAGGGAGAGGGACGTCACGGATGAAGGAATATGTCTTATTTTACTCTCGTCGGACGAGAATCTTGTTAATTATATCGTCGCTTCGCAATTGATACTTTATTATTTTAATCAACCGAGTAACAATATTCGTATATTGTACACATATTATATTTATTTATTGAAAAATCAACGGACAACTCATATAGAAATACATAAAAATAAAGAATAAATGTAACAAAATAAAATAACATCTGAGCTCAATTATAAATTTTTACAAATTACATAAAATGGTACATAAAGACAAACAAATTAAAAAGAAAATAATAAAAACTAAAACAAGATATATGTATGTATGTATATTTTACAGTAAGAGCGTCAAATTTCAAATCAGTATAACTAGTAAAAGTGTGTGCACTAGCTTTGGTTTTTAGCTAAAGCTTATGAAGTTAGATTTCGCAGATACTCATACTAGACAAAGTATACACTGACGCGCAAATTCATGGACTTGCTGCTGTGCACTAGTAAATCTGCTAACGTATGAAATTTCAGTGGTTTGAAAGCTGACCAAAGTTTGACGTTGCTCTTCCAATGAATTTTATACTCAAGAATATAACTGGTGTTCAAATAACTAAATTATTGTTGAGTTGCTACGAAATAGACAATAATTAACGAAGTTAAATCCACTGTAGAAGCTTTACAATTATATACATCCGTATTACCTACGATTTTAGGTTAGGTTAGGTTATATTTTATTTTGTTCGTTAATAATACATATGTTCTTCGATATAATGTCGCATTTTTTCAGTTTTTAGTTTAAGCCGTCATAGACCGACTATATACTTGTTAATAATGTCAACTTGTTATTCCTTTCGTAAACATATACTGCGTGCGGATACCTAGTGTATTAATTTAATAGTAAACGTGTTCGTTCATTCTCCCGTGTATACTGTTACTGGGTGATTTTGATGATGCATACACTTACTATTCAATGTATACTGATTCGAGCTTTACACTCTTACTGTAACATATCCATACATACATACATACATATATAAATAATTGAATTTCATTATAAATATCTATACATAATTCATTTCGACATCACAATTCTTTTCAAGATCAAAACTTCGATCGATCCATTGCTATGCATATACATATGTACATACACATTAAATAAGGAGGCCAAAATAACCTAATTTGAAGCAGATTTCATGTCACTAGCGCGCTTCAATTTTAAAAAAACTATTTTTTGTTCATACATACATACATCAGTTAACGCGAACTGACTCAACTGTTGATCTTGGCATACTGTTTAGGAGTGACATCAAATTTTCTACTCATATTTCGGATATGTTCTGTAGGGCTACCAAAATGCTTGGATTTGTTTTGCGCAATGCTCACTAATTCCAAGATCCAAGTATAATGGTGTTGCTTTATTGTTCGCTTGTCCGGAGCATATTAGAGTTTGGGTCTGTAATTTGGAGTCGCACTGAAATTAAATTCTCTCTCTTGATAGAAAGAGTTTCTTAGATGCCTTTATATGAGGAAATATAAATATTACACCTATTTATTTCCCACTGCCTTTTTACAAGGTATGCTATGCTAGGCTTTGACTCACTATCTTCGAGAAGAATTGTTGCAATTTCCAAATATTTCTTTGGAGTATTAAAGGGAAGAATTGACAACCCTTCGATTTTATTGGAATTAAAATTTTCGGCGCCTGAATGTGGTAGAGCTTTGCGTCATCGTTTACTTTTCCAACCTATTCCTGCGAAAACGTCTGCTTTCAATAACTCGTGTCTTGTAAAGGCTATTCGGTTCCTTAAGAGGGCTGTTCACCCGAAACCTTAATTTTGTTGCCGTTCCTTTCTTCGATATATATATTGAGTGAATGCGACAATATATATCAATATACATATTGAGTGAATGCGACAATATATGTATATCAATATACATATTGAGTGAATGCGACAGTTTCGCTTCGACCAGATAACAGGTTTTTTTTTAATCGAAAAAATCGAGGTTTCGTATTCTCCTATTGTCTCCTCCAAAACTTTCAGCTTTCAATAACTCGTCTCCTGTAAAGGCTTTCCGGTTCCTTAATGTGATAGATGAACATTTGGACCTGTTCAATTTTCATGTTGTTGAGCTGGTCAGTTTCATGAGATTCAACACAAGTCTATTTGAATGAGATGAATGATTGGTAATTTTTATTGTTCTTTTCTTTTTTTTGTCTGATATTATTGTTATTGTTATTATAAAAATAATAAATAAATAAACATACACTTCAGTAATGCGCAGACACACTGAATCGTACGGCATGGCATGCCTAGGCAGACTCCAGCTGTGAATGGGCGTGTATTCATGTCATTATGGTTTTTTCGCATTTCTTCAAATATAATTATCGATCGCTACCAAACCTACATATACAAAGATGAAACATCACCGAAAACACTCCAGGTGTGACTTTAATTCTGGATTAAGATGGCATGCATCGGGCGTGCTAGATTTTTTTCATGTGTAAAACTATCAACAGCGAAAAACGTGCCGCGTACCCCTCTGTGTCTGCGCCTTTATGCGTACAGTTTCATGAATTCAAATTTCCGCTGATGTTGCACTTCAACATAGACAAGCTTCCAATCATGTGCTTTTCATCCGTTCATTTTCCGTGGCGAGTGCGCGCATCAGCGACCGGAAAAATGTAACGTTTAAGCGAAAGGAAAACACGTCATCCGTGGCGATATTGTTTAGGGAGATGGTATCAAAAGGCTTTTTCTCGGGTTAAAATGGGTTTTTTTTCCAGGTCCAGGAGGCGTTATTGCGTCTTCGTACACGACGAACGATATATCCCGCCCTCAAAAGGCTCCCCGCGCGTCTTAATTTTAATTTCGCCGGAGCGCTACCCGCCAGCGATAAATTATTGAAATTATTGCATTAAAAAATCCATCTAAAAAGTCAAAGCGGGCCATTATAATACTTAGCCGAGGTCCCGGGAACGAGAACGTCCCAAGCGACCGCAAATTCGCACCACCGGAACACCCTTGCTCTCCCAACTCCCCCCCCTGTAATATTATGGGAAACCGTTTCGCGCGACGCCGCTTGTTACCCGCTATATTTTCTTTTTTTTTTCTTTTTTTGATGGAAAATATATTTATAGAATGCATTTTCAAAGGATCCTTAACTCATTTATGTTATTTTTTTTATATTTTCATACTCGTGATTTTTCGCGTAAAGCCAACGAGTAAATTCTAAATTGAAAGAGTTCGCTTTTGTCGAATAATTTTCCTTTTATGCTTATATTTTAACGACATTTTAGATCGCCTTCTGAGTTGTATGTAAAAACAAAATATCATGTAATTATCTCTCAAGCTTAACTCTAAATAGTCGAAATTTTAAACATTGAAAATTTAATGTAATCTGCGGTTTTCAATTTGGCATTCAATAACATCTTTTTAAATAACCAATCTGCGGTTTTCTAATAAAGTGTCCTTTTTGTTTTATTTTATTTTACCCACCCAAGCAACACCGGTTAATTCAGCTAATGTTACTATGAATTTAATATTTTCGATCATCGCTTTTTTCATAATTTTTTGATTTTTAAATGCTTTTTATTATTACGAAATTATGTTCACAATACATCTTATATCTATTTTAATAGCTACTGATCTACTGATCATTTTCTATTTTACAATTTAATTTAATTTGGTAAGTAATCATAGTATTACATTATTCTAATGTTAATCTACAGCATAATAGGAAAAAAGCTCAAAAAACTATTTACAATCCTTATTTTCATAATTGAATGTGATGTATGAGTAGAATTTTGATCTTCCCTCTTCCACTTGGTTCTCGAAAGGATGTTTTGTATTTACGACTGGTTCTTATATGTATATTAGTGCTAGCTGTAGATGTAAGATATTTCCTATTTTATATTTTATTATTTGATATTTTTACTTTATCTGCTATTGTTTTTTATAACTGTATAAAAATGCATTTTTTATGTGTGTTTTTCACAGTATTTTTTCGACCATTGTAGTGCATTAAGGACTCCTGTAATGCCACAATGATCCAAACTTAAATATCTATCACTATAAAAAAATTGTAGCAGTTTAGGTGTCCGTCTTTCGGAAAATTCGTAGAAACATTTTCACACTGTAATTATTCGCTACGAAATCAGTTCAAACTTGGTTATAGTTCTCATAGAATATTATAAACATTCCGATGTATACGGAATAGTATGTTTTACACTTTTTTCTTCAGATAAAGAAGCAACTAATAGTATCATAAACTCTAATAGTATCAGAATATGTATAGGTATATACATTTGTATAATATAAAGTTGCCATACAAAAGTGTCCTATGGACAAATTTACATGCATACATTTGAATATTCAATGGCTATTTCGCTATTATAATAATTAATATTTAGACATATTCTCCCTGGATATATATAGATATATTGTACATAAGTATGTATGTATGTCAATAATATGTAAAGGCATTATACATAATAGAATACATACATACGTAGGTGTGGGGATATTACAACAGGGAAAAAATTGAACGGTATAAAAGGCAACTTTATAAAAATACAAATCATTTTTACTGCACCCCCACCTTGGCGATGTGGCGGCCGCCCCATCTCTAAGTAATTGCGAAAAATTTCCCTTAGTGAAAATTTTTGTTTAATGACCGATTTCGAAGACGCGTCGGCGTCGGGTCTCGCGTTTCGACGCCACTGGCTCGCTTTAACTCGGGCGAGACAGGGATGGCGCGCGGTGCCAAACCCACCCCCCATTGCTCGAACGTTATCCACGAGTATCGGGTGGTTCGCGAGCAATAAAAATAAGATTAACCTCTATTTCATAGGAGGCGATATCCCAATTTCGATTATATTTCTCTTATTATTGCGTCACAAGTCGTCTCGCTTCCAAATGTACTCATAAGGGACGCTCGGCTCGTTTCATCCTCATATTTTTTATCTTAACAATTTATTAATTATATTTCTTAACATTTCACTGTGCGACACGAAAAATGGTTCAGAGACGAGATATGAATTTTCTTATAGATCTATGCCCAGTAAACACGAATCTGGTAATAAAAAATATTGATTGGCTCGAGATTCGGAGATATGTGTTTTTTAAATCGCGCGATTTTTCTTTATCTTCGTGTTGTTCGGTCGATGTCTCAAAATCTGTCAACTTCCTGTTCAAAATGAATATTGGAATCTATAGTCGGGTATTTTATCTTTGATTTGTATTACTTTTCAGCTTTCAAATCTAATAAGTAATTGTCCAGTTCAAATCAAAAGTCAAAAGTACGTATTTTCACTTGGAATTTTTCCCACTGTTAATACTACTTTATATTGAGTATTTTCTATTTTTATTTTATTTTATTTTTATTGTTACAAATCAATATACACTCGTCATTACAGATTTGCTCCAATGCGACGGGTGTACGTTAACGAAATACAGAATACATAAACAATCAGAAATACAGTAATACATATACAATCAGAATATATATAGCATATAACAATTAATCAGAAATAATATTCATAGAGACATCTATGGATTATTTTTAGATTTTTTTTTTGTGTACAATTTTTAAACATATAATTAATACGAAATTATAGAGATGTCTATAGAGATATCTAAAGATTTCATATTACTGTGCATAATTATTACAAATTATACACAGGCAGATTGTGACAACAGGAATAGATCTAATACCAATTTTCAGGAACCGTTTCAGCAATGATCAGATAAAATTGGCAAACTCTGATAGAGAAACGATCGATTTGGAGTCACAAAACCCCCAAATCTAACCAGCAGATGGCGAGGACTCGAACCTTTGACCCAGTGGTGCTAAATATATACGCTACCACTAAGCCAAACTGCTGGCTATTGAAACATGTTTATTGGGATAGTGTTCTGGCCTATTTTTTGTTTTCGTTTAAAAGAGTTAATTGGAAGTGTGCCAAATTTGAATCAGTAAAATTATGAGCTAAAAGCTCGTACTAGTATTTACACGAATCTGAATTGAATTAATAGGCATAATATATTAAATTGTCTTTATATGAGAATTAAATAAAATCATATTTCGACTAAGATTCTTAACTTCATAATTTCACATTACTTATTTTCCGATTAAACTCTCAATTCAATGTATTTTACAGTTGAAATGATGTTGCCGGGTTCGATCACATGAGATGATCTTGATTAAAAATAATTTATTCTGAGTATTATCTTTAGTGTCGCTGGTCAGGCTTGGCTATTTGTGACTGCAAGTCGATCGTTTGCCAATTTATTTAATTTCATTGTTGAAACGATTTGTCTTCAAATTGACAAAAACCGTCCTATCACTATTTGAATATGGTGTCAAAATGTATAATCTGTAAAAGTTATAAATGTTCAATTTAATACCATATGTAGATGTCGCTTAGGACCAACCGATGACGGTATCATGGGAAAATATAAAATTGTGTCTATCAGCTATGCCACCTGTCCCAAAAAAGTTTAATAATTTAATACCATATGTAGATGTCGCTCATCGGACCAACCGATAACGATATCATAGAAAAATATAAAATTGGATCTATCTGCTATGCCACCTGTCCCAAAAAAGTATAAATAAAATGGATAGCAATTCTCTTTGGGACCATAAAACTGCAAATCTTTGAATTATATGTAAATAGACTACATTAAATTTTTCAAAATAATGTATTTGGTGCGATGAAAATCTACCAAATAAAATATATCAAATTCACATTTGTACCTTTTTAATAAAATAATAACTAAAAAAATAAATCTAAATTCATATTAATTTTTTTCTTATTACTTGTATGCTTCTGTTTTCTTTTATTTTCAATTTTATGTGTAATATCATTATTATTTATTTAACGAAAGCATAAAAAAACTTTTCCTATCGTACAAATATGTGACCAGATATGAACCGGAATTTTTTTCTTTATAATTTTGAAAATTAATAGTTGACTTAAAGTTTTTATTTAAAAAAAATGATTTCAATTAGCATTTAAAACAAAAAAAATATATATATAATTAATATATCTAGTAGTCTAAATCTCTTACGCCTTTGCTAAAATATAGTTTTAACAAGTTTTATTCAAACAAAAAATCCTAATTCCTTAATCTGAATTCAGATTTTAAATTTTGAACCACCGTTATACATATTTTCATAATTAATGCTTACACGTTTGCTTAATAAAATGTTTAATACCTTTCCAATAAGCATTTAGAATACTTTCTAAATACAATATTTACTATTTTATTGTTGGTACCTTAAATAATATACATAAATTGCACAAAATACTATTCGTTCGATCCTCACAATACGCATTGACTGCTTTTTTTTTTCAGTAATGAAATGGTTCATTTGATTTATAGATCGTTACTGAATAGCCCTCCTCTCATAAAGTTTTAATGCTTATTGCCTATCTTAGGTAATTATGCATATAACTGCACCCGCATATTTTTCTTGGCCGTGGAAATATTGAAAAACCCCCCTAGTAATAGTAGTAAAGAACCCCCAATGCAAATGTGCGACTAGTCGTAACGCCATTATTCAAACCACTACTGAAATTAATATCCCAAACTGCAGATTAATGCCTTACCTATTTTTATTTCATAATCGGACTTTTTTCAAACATTATAATTTAAATTCTAAAAGTATTGAAGCTAAATTTCATACTTAAAAAAAATCCCTATCGGCCACCCTAACGCATAAAATGCAGAACATTTTTTTTCTCCTATTCCATCAATTATACGAAAAGCGTTTTTCCCGCGGAATAAAACCAATCTGTTCTGCGGTAACTTGGCCGATAAATCACCGTTTAATGACTGTACTTTGGATAATAAAACTGTAAACTTCTTTCTGAATAATTCTACTTTAATATAAGTTTCTGATTTGATATCTTAACAATAGTATAATCTTCGCGTTCGGTGAAATATAATCCGAAAACATACACACAATTTCGTATAGGAAGGGGTGGGGGCTAAGTTTTTATAAAAAAAAATCGCTTTAATCTCGGTCATATTGCCTCGTTCGTAATTGCATTATTAGCATAATCGCAATCAGCGCGAAAATGCCACGCTATGAATCTCATTTATTCAGGTTAATATGTGAAAGTTTCTTGATGGGCCGGTGAAAATTTAAATTTTAGCGCTTCGTACGGATTTATTCCACGAGGCCGCTCGTAAAACGCAAACTAATCTCATAATCAAGCACTTGTGTACTAATTTTTATTATAGGCTTAATTAAATCGCTTTTTAAACATTTTTAATTCGATATACTGGGAGCTAGTTTTAAAATCAACAGGTTTTTTGAGCTATTTTGGTGTGTATATATTCAAATATAATATAATATGAGACAATTTTCCTAGATATTTTCACATTTTTCCGATCGCCCAATGTGGGCTCATAGTGACATCTATGAATCGGAGTTGAAGTCAAATGAAAATTCCTAAGGAATTTCGTACAAGAAATATTATTATGTATCAATTTCATTTAAAAACCATAATCTTAATTATTGAAATATAATTGTGCAAATATTTGGTTACATAATTTTAGAATTTTACAAACTGTGGACTTTAATCCGCCGATTGTTTGAATATATTGTCTAAATAATTATTATAATTTATTTACAAAATATAAAAAAAATTGGAAATTGAGATACTTTTCTATACAATTTCTATTTTTTAGTTTTTATCAATATATTTCATAATTTTCTAATGTTCGGTTTTTTTTATATAAAAATTTTCTTATTACTAGAGGTAGGATAGTCACAGTGCTATCAATTGTTCGGCAAACCTTTAACAATGCATTTACAACCTTTGAACAATACACGGCCCCCTCAGGCTCCGGTGACTACTTATTACCTTATTTTTCTATTGCTTATAGATATTCTTGAATATAAAAAAATATAATTAAATTAATTAAAAAATTATAAATTTCTCCTAAATGTAAAAAACAATTTAAATACTTTTCACTATTCATAATACATCTATACTTTTTTACTAGCCTCTTATATATTGTTCATAATCAGTCTATCTAATGATCCAGTGATAATTATATATTTTATTTTATTTTTTAGTGTTTATAGTATTGTCTTATTTTAATGTAAGTGTATATTTAAGTTTAAATTTGGACCATTGTGACATTACAGGAGTCCCTAATGCGCCACAACGGTCAAAAAATACGGAGAAAAAATACATTTATACATAATCATAAAAACAATAGCATTACAATATGTAATAGCAGATAAAGTAAAAATATCAAATAATAAAATACAAGGGAATGTCTTACACCTATAGCCAGCACCAATTTATAAAAACCAGATGTAAATACAAAACATCCCTGCGAGGCCCAAATGGAAGAGAGAAAATGTGACAGTCCAAGTGCTCTCTGGTTCATTCATGAACATACTAGTTTGTTCATACACGAAATATTAGTTTAGTTTAAGTGCTAACAATCAAAAGTTATCTTCGAACAGACTCACCAGGTGTCGCGTGAACATTTTGACAAGTCAAATGTGAAGTATTTAAAAGGAAAATCCTATGAAAATCGCATTAAAAGCATTCCCGTTTACGCTAATTTTTAAAATGTTTCTACCCAAGGTAAGCATACATACATACTTTAACTTGTGTCTAATAGTTTGTACATGAACAAAATAGTCAATTTGTTATTTGTGTACACTATAACTGGCCAGTTTGGACTCAATTTGTGTCTGCAGTGCATTAAGTTGCAATATAAAATATAATCAAAGTGAATATTTTATATTCAAATAAGTTGTCAATAAAAATATTTTTTAGCATCGCCATTACTACTGACTATGTATTAATCTTATAAACACTTATCAATAGCATTCGTTCTTAGAAATCGATCGATTTTTAAAGCGTTTGACTTGGCAATCGTTCCGAAAATAATTCCTCAGCGTCCTTTCGCTATCGGATGGTATTTATTTAGCGTGCGTTTAATATATTAAAATTGCGCGACACCGCTCCGAAGATAAATAAAAGGATAATTCTGGACGAAATTAAAATAAACAATTTGTGCGGGGCGTGCGCGCGGACATTAAAAAAAATACGCCTTTCGCATACTGCGCCGCTCGGACCCGCCGTATTTTCTTTTAATATCGGATCATATAATATGCAGGTCGCGTACGCCACTGAAATATGATGCGACACGACTACCCACCCAGAGATGGCGTCCCCGTCGACTTCAATCTCGTCCCTTCCCCTTTTCAAAGTTGCACTTCCGTTTCCACGAACGTAACCGCACTCGTAGAAGGACCAAAAAATACTAGAATGATACATGTATGCAGTCAACCTTCCTATAGCGCGTTGAATCGGTACAGCAAATTCATTGGTAGGTGTATGGAATGGAAGAAGAAAATTGTGTAAACGTAAGAAGTAATATCTTGTGACCATTACATTTTTTCCTTTTTTTTTTTCATTTTCTTGCAGAACAGACCTATGTTGTTCATTATAGAAAGTTTGACTGTACTTGCATTGTATTGCTTGCATACATACTACTTCAACATAATGTTGCGATAAACTAGAAATTGCCAAAACTGGATTTGTCCGCCACAAATAAACGTGAAACTACGTACGCCGTTACTTAAATTTTTTTGTAGACTAGAAAATATTGCATGTACTAGAGTTTTATATCATCGTTGTTTTTTTTATTGTCATCTACGATTCTGTTGTTTGACGATTTTTACTTTGAACTTCTAAATATTTTATTTTATTTTAAAAAAATCAATACCACAGAGACTTGACAGGTTGCCCCAAAGCGATTCCTATTAGTCATAATATATATGTAGTTGACCATGAAAAATGAAGTATTTTTACATGCTATTTATTATCTTCACTTGTCTGTTAGATGGGGTTCGACATTTTGTTAGTTGATTTTGAATCGTTTTCACTTTTCCGATCTTTTTATCAATAAGATTACTAAGGAAATTAATCATTAAAAATTACATCGGAATCATCTGTCACATCGACGTGATGACAGCTAGCTATTCAGACACGCATTTACATCCCCTCCCCCCCCCACGCAAATCCAAATGCTAAGGGAGCAAACGCACCGAATCATACGGCATGGTGTGCCTAAGTATGTGATTTTATTATTTCAACACGTTCCTCCTACATTTCTTCAAATATTGGAATCACTGTTATCGATCACTTTCAAACATAATACAAGGATAAAATACTCCAGGTGGTGAGTTTTGGCCTGGGTTGCCATAGCATAGATCAGGCGTGCTAGCGTTTTTTTACTGCTTTACGCCACTGAACCATCAAATATATTATTGCGTAGGGGTGAGTTCAGTATCCAAATGAAAGGCCAAAGTCGTTTCACAGCATTTATTGAATGATTCGGGAGGTTCACACGTAGCCAGCGCTCGCTCCAGAATAATCTGATACGGCCTAAGTACCTACTTATAAATCACAAGTTGCTCACCACAGCTTCCCCGATCCGTTTATGTATCTATTGTCTAGGCATGTACAGTTTTAAATGAGTCACGCTCTCGGGTTCTGAGAATTTTCACGGTCACTTACCGAGTCCCGTTAGACCAATTCGGGAATGCACTTAATGCACAGCGGATACTCTCTCTCATGTTCCCACGTTACAATATTGTGTTAAATTCGACTCAAACCCCTAGCTGCTTGTACATACTGAAAGCGTGGTTATAGTCGCTATATACCACTAATACACGACTTTCAACACAGGTGTAATAACTTCATCAAATCAGCAATCATTTTGAAGCATGAGTCCGATTTATCACACGTTTCCTAAACTGACAGCTCTAGGAGTTGGATATCTGTCAAGCTAGTCTACCACGACAGCTTCGAGTGCACGTACATACGATACCACACATTATATTATATTAAAACAATTCTACTATACTTTTCGCCACACACCCAGACGTCGCCAAGGCGTGAAAAAGATCAGCGACGCCTGCAAATACCCTCAGATTGATGTCGACCTCGTCGTCAGATATATTCATATGCTTAACAAACGACGCGTTTCTTGTCGCCGGTCACAGCCGACGCCGCCATTTATTTTATTTATTTATTTATTCCCATTTTGCGGGCACATACATATGTACATATATACGTGTGCAGTGACGGCGCGCGGTGCACGCTCGAAATTATTATGAGAGAAAAATCACAGTGTTTTGTACAAGTGTCACATCCAGGCCACCCGTCTTCCTTGCTCTCCACACCCACCTACGTGGCACTCGACCTAACCCGCGACTCACCCTTATTAGAGTACCCACCCCCACCCACTCTCTATTCATCCCTGTATAGATATGCATGTGCGGGTGGGGCTGGAAAAAAGGCAAATGGCACTATCGAAAAGGATATCTTTAGCGCGGGTCCAGCTTATCCCGGTCCAGATAAAGGCCCAGTGATATAATAATAGCGCATGCAGAATCTCGTATTCTGTTCGGATAGGCCGGTGCAGTTAACGTATCTTCCCCGTGTCGTATCGCGTAATATATACGAGAAGTTCTCAAACTGTGTCGCGCGCTATCGTGTGGCCCGTTTATGGCGGCTAAATATTGCCCACCTCGCTCGGTTGCTACTTAGGGGTTGTTTTATATAATTGATTAATAAATATTATTCAATACCTGTATATATTAAATTACATATATATATAATATATAAAGGTATACACCCATATATTTTACATTAAACCCGACATATATGGTCAAATATTGTACAGAAGTATTCTAACTATTATTCGAGGCAAAAACATCGATTAAACATCAATCCCCAAATTTGCAGCATTTATACAAATCAACGAAATTCGTGATGCTAAAAAACTCGAAATTGGAAACAAGGAAATGGGTTAAGGTTGGAACCTTTTCAATGAAAATTAGATACATTGGCAAACTCTAATAAGAAACGATCGACCTAGAGTCACATATCTAAGATCTGGCCAGCAACAACCGGTGGGATTGAACCCGTTACCACTTTGTTCGAAAGCATTATATTATAACCACTAGTCTATTCTAAGCCCGCTTTAAAGGTCAAGGGATTTGACCCTTAAAGCCCTTACCATGAGGCCACCACCACCACAACGAATACAGTCTAAGAGACCCTTTCGTCGGAGAACGAGACGGTTGTTCATGAATATCGCAAGAGAACAACCGCACACCACTAGTCTATAATACAAAACTATTATACAGTAATATTGTTGTTAATATACAATTAAAATTGTAAAATTGTAAAATTGTTAATATACAAGTAAAATTAGATAAATTGGCAAACTTTAATAAGAAACGATCCACCTGGAGTCACACATCAAAGATCTGGCCAGCAGCAACCGGTGGGATTGCACCCGTTACCACTTTGTTTGAAAGCATTATATGCTAACCACTAGTCTATAATACAAAACTATTATACAGTAATATTGTTGTTAATATAGTAGTAAAATTAGATAAATTGGCAAACTCTAATAAGAAACGATCCACCTGCAGTCACATATCCAAGATCTGGCCCGCAGCAACCGGTGGGATTGAACCCGTTACCACATTGCTCGAAAGCATTATACGCTTACCACTAGTCTACATATAATACAAAACTATTATACAGTAATATTGTTGTCAAAACTATGTTAACTAATGTAATAAACTATTAAACATGCTAACATTTATTTTATTTCACTTTTTTAAGCTATTTTTAACATGTTGAATGTAAAATAGTCGCTTATGTACATACATACATATGTATATATTGTACTCATCATAGTACAACATAATAGTGTTGTACCCGTTAATATTTGTGGTTTAGGGAAATAATTGATACTGAACCATGCCCAGGGCTATTGTCGCAAACAGCTTAAGCATGCACAGCCCTTACGGTCAGTTCGCATAGTTATATTTACACTAATATATATTTAATTCTCCGTCTTTCGTTTTTTATATAATTTAATATACTTATTTACATATAAACAACTGTCAATTGGCAACAATTCAATTTCAAATAAAATGTCATAAAAAACTTTTTGAACTTGAATAAGAACAATGAACTTTTTTAAGAAACTATCTACATATAATAACACTATGAGTGAAGTAAAAATATATATAAGAGATAATGAGAACCTATGATGCAAATTTTATAAAATAAAGTATGAAAAAGAAAAAATTATAGGCGTTTAAACAATTAAAATCTGACAAAATGAGAGGATGGCGGAAAGGAAAATATATAAATCTACTTACCATAAGACGTCAAGATGGTCAAAATTGTTGAGTTTTTTTTATACGTGTATATTGCGATTTTTTTTCACGGCGGAATTGATTTGAATATTTATTGTTGACCAAACCGTGCAAAATGGCAAAGTTCAAAACTATCGGAAGAACGTATTATATAATATACATACATGTTGTCAGACCAATGAGCGAAGTGAAATATATGTAGAAGAGGCTTGTAAAAAATGGCTTAACAATTTATTATCTAAAGCAACTATAGTTAACTATTCTATAACTCGCTACATCTGTTCCACAAGAAAATGGAAAAATAAGTAAAAAGTAAACAGAAAAATAATGAAATTGTAAAAAAAACGTGATAAAATATACATGTAACGCCAACCTACACTTATTTTTTTAATTTTCTTTATTTTTCTTCAACTTCTTACTTTTTTTGTCGAACCGGTATTGCGCAATATAGAACATTTGACTTTACTGATTTTTTTTATAAAAAACTATGTATGTATAGGCATCGTCTTAAAAATAAAATGAAAAGTAAAGCAAGCAAATTTTATATTTCGATACATTTTATTAGAGACTAGCTGAACCCGGCATGCACTGCAATGCCAGAATACATCATGCAATTCCCGTTCCGGTTTCAAGTGATTTTTGGAGCTCAATAACGTCTCTTCAAAGCCGTGTCGTCATAAACCAACTGGTAACATGCTTACCAACGCTTCAAACTTTCTTAAAATTAATATGTTAATTACGAATATTGATGCTTTTTTCCCGTTTTTTTTTTGCACAGTAAGCTTCCCGTATATGCATATAACAAATCCTGAAAGTTCCTTCGTAATCGGTTGAGTGGTTTAGGAGCCTATACGAGACAGACAGACAAACAAACAGACATTCAATTTTATATGTATGTATGTTTATACTAGTTAGTGATTTTACCCGACTTTGCTCGGTATTTGTAATATAAACCACTTAAAAATGACTAATATAATAGTAAACATTTTATTAAACTTATTTGAATAGTTTTATTTTATATAAATTTATTTGAATATTAATTTGTTTTTTTTTATTAAATTGACTGTCACGAACAAACAAATATATACCTTTCGAAATCATATGTATACCAGAATCCGGCGGCCCCCCGGCATCCTCCGGGGCCTTCGTCCCCGGAGCTTTCGAATCCTTTGAATCCAAAAAAAATCGAATGTGTTGTTTCCAACCAACCAACCAATTTTACATACATATATGCATACATGCATAACTGATCATTATTGAAACGGTTCCTTAAAATTGGCAAAAATTGTCTTTCCCACTGTCACAAATCTTCTATTTATTGTATGTACAATTTGTAAAAATTATGTACAAAATTTAAATCCATAGATGTCTCAATGGATTAATTCTAATAAAAATTAAAAAATTAATTGTTATTTCGTGTTCTTCAACTTCTGGAAATACGGTGATTTATGTTATAATGAAATACTGCATTATTTGTAATTAATTGTCAAGGAAGGCGCATTGGAGTCTTCCTGTCAAGCCTTCCTGGTATATATCTATGTAAAATAAAAATAAAATTATAGATTCAGAAGAATCAAAAAAACTGCTGCAACACATGTGTATGTATATTTGTTTTTATAATGCACCCGGGACATAATACTTTGGCTTCAGTCAACCACAACTAATAACATATACTTAATTCCATACAATGTCAAAGTTATATGTATATACCAGCCACTTTGTTAACACCCGTCCATCATCTCCAACTGGCCAACCCCACACTATCAGCCATTGAAACTTTCCCTTCCAAATCCTCACACGTCATGCGAGTCAGTGCTCATTCGGTCTGTATTCAATTGGGCTCGGCGATTGTCAATCTTGGAGGCGTGCAAGTGGCGCACAGGTGGCACCCCAGCCTCTCACACCCCTTCTACTCCCACAGTACCTTAGAGGGGTTGTTCTGCGCAATTTTTTGAATAATTTAACCGCGTCGTGTAGCGCTCACGTCGAGACCAGCCGCCGCGATTTTAAAGCTCACTTTTTAAACCGGCGACGTGAGCAGCCACCGGAGCGAAAGTCGTCGCGTTTTTGGATCATTCAAAAAAATAAGAAAAAAAAAACCACCTAGGTATTATATAAGGCGGGCGCGTGACGTTTATTCATGTGGACGATTTGTTGTCTGCTCGGATACGAATTTTCCGAAAGGAAAATATAACCTATACGCAAAAATAAATAAATTAAACGTTCGCGACCGCGCCGTTTAGGAGTTAACGAGCGCGTAACGGCTGGAAGCGAACGACGACGAAACGTTCGTATGTCTCGTGCGTTGCAAATTACATTTGAAAATATAAAAAAAAATGTGCTAAAAACAAAAGAAAGTCGTCAAATCTGCGAATCGCGTATTTTTTTATTGTATATGAACGAACGAACGAAATAAAATTCATGCAATTTCAGTATGTATGTATGTGCAAGGCCGGGATTGGCTCGTTCGGAGGCCGTCTCGATGACAGTTATGCAAACATCGAAATGGCAATAAAACTTCTATGTCTGAAGATCGGTTATATGTAGTTGTTTCTACTTTTATACGCTGTAAATCAAGTTATCGTATGTCGTTTGTCAACTCCTTCATCAAAAAAAAAGATAGAATTGGACACTGAAAAACTGCATATGTATGTATGTATATCTTCGATACCTTTCTATACCGTTCTTTGACACCATTGCATGAGGAAATATAAATATTACCCGTATTTATTTCCCATTTCCTTTTTACAAGGTGTCCTAGGATTTAACTCACTTTCATCGAGACGAATTATTGCCATTTCCAAATATTTCTTTGGAGTATTAAAGGGAAGTATTGACATCCCTTCGATTTTATCGGAATTGAAATTTTGGGCGCCTGAATGCGGTAGAGCTTTGCGTCATCATCGACTTTTCCAAACCTATTGCTTTGAAAACGTCTGCTTTCAATAACTCGTTTCTTGTAAAGGCTATTCGGTTCCTTAAGAGGGCTGTACACCCGAAACCTTGATTTTGTTGCCGTTCCTTTCTTCGATATATATATTGAGTGAATGTATATATTGAGTCGGTCTCCGTGTCGAGACAGAATGTTAAATTACAGAAAACGCAAATATCTGAGGGCAAAAATCGAAAATCGAAAGATCTTAAGTCGAAAGATCAAAAAAAAATGGTGCATGGTAAACGTTACAACTCACTTAATTTGCGCGAGCAGAATACAACAGGAACAAGAGGAACAGGCTTTTCCTCCCGTATTAATGTGCGCGCGCAGAATACGGGAGGAAAAGCCTGTTCCTCTTGTTCCTGTTGTACCCTGCAAATTAAGTGAGTATGTACGTGAGTATGTACCGTTTATAATGCACCCTTTTTTTGATCTTTCGATTTTCGATCTTTGCCTTCCGATATTATGGCTCGTCACGTAGACCCAATCAAATCAGATATATGTATAATCAAAAAGAATCAGTCAAAATCTCGACTTCAAATTTTCGCATGATCACTAAACTTCATTTATTGTTACTACGTACATAAAGTAAAAAAATAACCACGAACTAACTCTACATTTGGTTACACAACCCAGTAGTTTCGTTCATTCTCGGAAACCCTTATACTGCTTTGATACGATCGAGCTCTATTTATGTATTTCTTATATATATTTTGACTAAAAAAACTTGCATATCCTTCTATTGCCTCGATTCAACCGACCTCTATTTACAGTCCCTGACCAGAATATTACGCCACCCCTCTCGAGATGCGTTTGGGTAAATTTGTCACGGTCGTAAATAACTCATTATGGGAACTTTTGGCCTCATTTTTTTTGTGATCTTATCCTTAAATGCAACTCTATTCACTAGCAAAAAATATCGGTGGATTATCCCTCAAAAGGTCTTCAAAAACAAAAGAAAGATGTTTGAAATCGGTTTGCGTCTGAATTTTGTTCAATATTGACGTGCGTTTCCGTTAAAATCATTCATTATTTTGTGAAAAGCACTGTGTTTTTTTCTCTTTTACTGCAACTTTATCATATTTCTAAGGTAAGTTGGTATTTAATATCTCGAAATTTTACTTTGTTTTATGATTTAAATTGCTTGTAAAACTTTTATTGGATTTTTTTAGATGGGTAGAAAATCAGATCTTTCTAAAGAAAAAATTGCAAGTATTACATCATTATTAAATACAGGAAAGTTTTCTCAAAACAAAATCGCGACAATGGAGGGTGTTAGTAGGGCGTCTATTAGAAAAATAAAACAAAATCTGGAGACTGATTGCGTCCCCACACTCAATCGGCGAGCTAGTAGTCGTACTAAAAAAAAATTGGCCCTCGTGTGGATCGAAAAATCGCCAGGCTTGTTTCCAAGAATCGATTTATTATAAAAAAAAATATTCAACAAAAATTAAAGGACGAAAACGTGAAATATCTACTTCAACAATACGACGTCGTTTGGTCCAAGCTGGATCGAAAGTACGGCTACCTGCAAAGAAGCCAATGTTGACCAAAATAATGCGAAAATCTCGTTTAAATTGGGCCAGACAGCATCAACACTTCTCTCTGGATGATTGGAAACTGGTAATTTAATATGAAAAAAAATAATTATGAAATTAGACTAAATTTACAAAATCATTAATATGTGATTAATATTTGACCAAACGAAGTCGTACTGTTGACGTAGATATTTCACGTTTTCGTCCTTTAATTGTTGTTGAATATTTTTTTTTGTATTAAATCGATTCTTGGAAACAAGCCTGGTGATTTTTCGATCCACACGACGGCCAAATTTTTTTTTAGTACCACTATTAGCTCGCCGACTGAGTGTGGGGTCGCAATCAGTCTCCAGATTTTGTTTTATTTTTCTAATAGACGCCCTACTAACACCCTCCATTGTCGCGATTTTGTTTTGAGAAAACTTTCCTGTATTTAATAATGATGTAATGCTTGCAATTTTTTCTTTAGAAAGATCTGATTTTCTACCCATCTAAAAAAATCCAATAAAAGTTTTACACGCAATTTAAATCTTAAAACAAAGTAAAATTTCGAGATATTATTTACCAACTTACCTTAGAAATATGATAAAGTTGCAGTAAAAGAGAAAAAAACACAGTGCTTTTCACAAAATAATGAATGATTTTAACGGAAACGCACGTCAATATTGAACAAAATTCAGACGCTAACCGATTTCAAACATCTTTCTTTTGTTTTTGAAGACCTTTTGAGGGATAATCCACCGATATTTTTTGCTAGTGAATAGAGTTGCATTTAAGGATAAGATCACAAAAAAAATGAGGCCAAAAGTTGCCATAATGAGTTATTTACGACCGTGACAAATTTACCCAAACGCATCTCGAGAGGAGTGGCGTAATATTATGGTCAGGGACTGTATGTTTCTTGTATTTTTGCTATTCAAAACCGAATAAGAGCTCAATCTAATTCGAGACAGTTAGTCAAGCATAATCGAAGTCATGAACATATGGTCCTTTGAGTCGATTTTTTCAATCATATGGTAACTGAAAATGTCTGGAAAACTTGGATAACCGTATACTGCTTCAATACAACTAAGCTCTGATAATCTTATAACTGAAACTTGAATAACCTTATACTGAGTTCAATACAACAATTTACATACATATATCTACTTTTCTTGTTTTTTGACTATTCAAGACTGAATAAGAGCTCAGTCTAGTCCGTGACAGTTAGTCAAGCGTAATTGTAGACATGAACATGGTTACTTGAGTAAATTGGTTCAATCTTAAGGTAGCTGAAAATGTCGAGATAGACACAAAATCTACGACATCCACTTCAATAGTTTTAATTTGTTATATGATTTGCAAATCTGTCGACTTTGCAGTCACATTTACAATTTAATCATGCCCTGTGAATTCGAAAGAAATCGAAAGTCGAAAGAAATATATTTACATATTTGATAAGACAGCTTATTCAAAAGATTCAAAACTATAAACTACAAAATCATCCATGCTGTTTTCTTTCTTCTTTTCCAGTTGTTCTGTTAACGAAAAGATCGTGGAATCTGTCTATTTTATAAAATAAAAAGCTCTCATATGTACTTCCAATTTCGATATCATTTCAATGCTTACATAAATAGTAATATAATAAATGTTCATCATTAATGAATTATGCTATGCAAAAGCATATCTTTAATTTATCAAAAACCAAATGTCACGGTCTTTCCTCCCTTCTAGCGACAGCTAAAAATCGACGTCTTGAATAATTCTGCGCCGTTTTGTCTCGTCCCCCCTCAGATCTCCCACCACCAACCCTCCCCAATCTCCGTTCACTTTTGTTTTTGTCGTTTCCTTTTGTTTCCCGTTTTGTCCAATCGACACGGCCTGTCGTGTCCAACGAAAGCTGCTTTCTTTCTTGCGCTTTTCACTTTTTTTTTTGTTCTTCGCCTGTTATTTTCAGCGCAAACGCTCGTCAAGATCGAGAGGATCGCCTCAAAAGTTAGACCCATCTTTGAAGATAAACTCGTTTCAAATGCATAATAATAAAAATGTACAGTGTCTATTTTAATTTGGATATACATACATACATATGTAGCTATAGGTCACTAATTTACTAATCTAAAAAACTAGTCACTAATTTACAGTCAATAAAACACCAATAAGCTGTATAGGATAATTAAATCAGCATTCAAATTGATATGTAAAATTTTCTACTGTAAAATTAATTCGTATATAATGCGACTAGTTATTATATTTCAAGTTCTTTAATTAAATTTTATTATCGTTTTTCAATTAGACCCTCGCGCCGAAAACAAAATAATATAATAATGGATGAAATAAAGATTGAAATGAATAATTGAAAATTGGCCTCCATCATCTGTCCCCCACCCTCTAGTCTTTTGTTTTTCCACGGGGTGATTTTCTTTTTTCCCAGAACACCTCTCAAACTGTGAACAAATTCGCGTATTCTTCATTGATTTTATTTTTATTTGTTTATTCATATTTTTTAAACAATGTTGAAGCTTCGTATATCATTCATATATTTTTAATAATATTATATATTTCTAATTTATATACCTTTAAACTTCAACATTCCAAAATAAGAGATTTTACATATAAACCAGACTAGCAGCATACCCAATCATATGTTCATATGTCGTTCGTCAACTCAACATCAACTCACATCAATTTAGAACCACAAAATATTTTATACAATACAATATACCTACATACATATGTACATTTAATAAGCCTTGCTTTATAAATTCCATAGTTTATTAATCGGCTTCTTACTGCAGTGGCTACCCAACTCCATTAACAAATCCATACATACATAGTTTCTTTATGTTTTGAATTTCCATACTATTTTTATATATTTATATAAACGGTACGCCACTTAACCGTACGACTTAAATATTTTACTATTTTTTACAAGCCTATTCTAATTTATCGTTGAATAAAAAATGAAAAATTTCACACTCAACGGTGCTTTATCTTCAATCTTCAATTGTTATATGGGTTTTGTTCCGATATAAATTTACTCCTACTGGATTGACAGTTGGAAAACGCTGGTCCACATCCGTATATATGTATATTTTTTTTACATTCCCTCCATGTTTCTCCCCGCTCGAGTACGTACTCCGTCCCGTTTTGTATTATCAATTATCTTTGAAAAGTGCCTTTTGTTCTTTTTAATAAAAGTTTTTCCGGAGTGTTGTGGCTGATGCATGAATTGGCCCCAAAACTTTTTGATTAATTGTAGATGAATATTTGGGTGTGCGCACTTACACATATACGTTCGTTTGATGTCCATTGTTATATGAAAACGTTCACTTTTCCGACCGCGCCCTTGGAAACATACGTGTAATTCAATATGCATTATTTTTCTTTTCAGAGATTAGTCGGCACAGAATCCATCACCTTCACCGTATCCACAGTACTCGTGAACCCGATATCGACATGGGTAGCCATCAGTGGACCTCATGGCTTATGTGCTATGAGACTTCCTCGACGGTCCGGATCTCAAGCCCTATTTCAAGGAGGACGCGATACCATTTTCTGCAGGTTTGATTTCATTTATATCCTCTTAGAATCAACAGAGTAGTCGTATCCCTTAATTTAAGCGAAAAGTCGTCGATACAAAATTATAGGATGCGTTTCAAATTTTTTGATCTCGTGCTTTGAGGATCATTTTATTAAACTACCGGTTCTACCAGTTTTTGTCTAAAATTTTACATTCGGTACTAGGTAGTCTATTTTGTACTACCGGTAGTACCGAATGTAGAATTTTAGACGTTTTATTAAACCACAGGTACTACCGAAACCGGTTCTGTCAGTTTTTGTCTAAAACTCTACATTCAGTACTACCGGTAGTACAAAATAGACTACCTGTAGTACCGAATATAAAATTTCAACTTTATGTTAGTTGAATTGTTTTGAATTAAGTTAAAGAATGAGTCAACACTTACCATTATTTTGGACTGGCTATTCAAAGGGGCCCCTTAATTTATCATAAATTTAAAATCAAAGTTAAAATATGCCGAAAATATCTCACTCATACCTGAGATCATTTCCTAATACGTACATTCATAATATGTGTGTATGATAACTATATATTATCCGGATCCACAACGAAACGCCGAACGATACAACGTCCCCGACAAAATGACAACGTGACATAATGTGACATTCACATGGTCTGAGACGATTTTTTTAACGAAAACAAGTAGAAGAATTCAATAAAATGTATTGTGACGAAGATCTATACACGTCCTTTGACATATTAATAAATGAATATTAGATAAGCCAGTCACAGTAGACATTATGTCGCGTCATTATTTGATAAAGCGACATAATGTCTACGAACAAAATGATAACGCGACATAGTCTATGGAAAAAATGAAAACGCGACATAACGTGACATTCACATGTTCAAAAACGATTTTTTAACGAAAAAAACGTATAACACTTCAATAAAATGTATGATGACGAAGATCTATACACGTCCTTTGATATATTAATAAATTAATATTAGATAGTAGACATTATGTCGCGTTATCATTTTGTCGGGGACGTTTTATCGTTCGGCATTTCGTCCGGGAACGTATCGTCGTGACACCGTATTATCCAACTTAGAAGTTCTAAATGATTGTTAAAATTGCGTATTAGGTGGTTATATTATTACGACAAAGCTTTTCAACAAACTGTAAAGGAAATTTAGAGTGTTCTTTCTACTGAAATGAATTCAAACATTAAAATCCTCCTGCTAACGAATTTGTTAAACTTAATATGTATCTGAAATGGTGCATGCTCAATATTATTCAGCTTCCGGCACGCAACGAACAATAACAATAACAACGTTTGAATAATCGTCGTCATAACAGCAGAACATTATTTAATTGCGTTAAAAATGAACATTGGGTAGGTGTAAGTAAAGTAAGTAAGTAAGTATATATTGGAGGGGTTGCAAATGCCGGAGGCTCCACCTGCAGCGGCGCAGATTATTACAAGTAAGATAATAATGAGCGCGCGATGGTTGGCAATAATATTCACGTTGTAATAAGAATAAACTCTTGCGAGGCGCTAATCTCCCGCCCAGCCTCTCGGTCTGGTCGGGTGGGCGGTTTGGGGGCAGGGGGTGGTGATGGTGGGTGGTCGGGTGGTTTGCCGGGTTGTCTTCCACACTTTTTAAGTTGAAATTATTCGCGAGAGAGACGCCGAAATAGACGGGATGTTGCGCATTTGTTTCGCGTCGGCACCACCTAGCGCGAGATGATGTTGATTAACAGACGAGTCGCTAACGGCCAAAGGGTCAAATGCTCCAGGATGGGAAACGTTCGTGCGCGCTTTCGGTCGTTGGTTTTTAATTAAATTTTCAGTATCGAATCTAAATGTGTGTCGTATATGTACGAGACCGGCTGATAGGTTTTTATGCGTGCTGTGTATTAGGGCAGGGCTGTCCAATTTATATGGGTAAATGTTCCGTGAAAAATTGACTAAATGAATATGCGCCTGAACTTGTTCAAATACATGTTTCATTACAACTGCCTACACTATAGTATAACTGAGGTGTGTCGTGAAAATTTTTTGGAACATTATATGTTGTAAAAGTACGAATTTTCATGCACCGAGCCACTATTGTAACTTGGTTCTGAGGAAACTTTGTAGCTGCATATTTTTATTTTTATTTTACATATATACCAGGAAGGCCTTACAGGTAAATCCCAATGCGCCTTCCTGGCCAATTACAAATACAAATGCAGCATTTTTTTATTATAAGTCGTTGAATTGCGAGACACTGAAAAAACTCGCAAATTAACGAGACATCTATGAATTGTACATAAATTTTTATTGTACATCCATCAAATTTCAAATAGCGGTGACATAGTAGGTAGGAAGGATTTTTAGCCAATTTTTTTTTCCGAGAACCGTTTCAACAATGAAATCAGAGAAAATTGGCAAACTCTGATAGGAAACGATCAACCTGGAGTCACAAATCCAGGTCTGACCAACAGCATACTCTGAAAAATTCATTTTCATTCAGGGATAGAACCCGGCACCTTCTTGACGGTAAGCAGAAGCTTAACGTCCGAGCTATGCTGCTGGCTATGTATATCATATGAGTTTATTTATTTATTTTTTATTTTTTTTACATATATACCAGGAAGGCCTTACAGGTAAACCCCAATGCGCCTTCCTGGCCAATTACAAATTTTACAAATTACAATTCAGCATTTTTTTTATATAAATCACTGAATTACGAGACACTGTAAAACTCGTAAATCAATGAGACATCTATTAATTTGTACACAAACTTATTTATTGTACATTAATTAATAACAAATTATAGGTGACATATCGTATAGGAGGGATTTTTAGCCAATTTTTTTTCCGGGAACCGTTTCAACAATGAAATCAGAGAAAATTGGCAAACTCTGATAGGAAACGATCAAACTGAAGTCACAAATCCAGGTCTAACCAACAGCATACTCTGAAAAATTAATTTTCATTCGAGGCCCGGGCCCAGGGATCGAACCCACCGCCTCTCAACGCTAAGCAGAAGCTTAACGACCGAGCTACGCTGCCGGCTATATAAAATATAATTTAATTACAAGATATAGTGTGAAAAAGAAAAGGTTATATGTAGGCGTTTAAACAATTACAATCTGACAAGACGAGTGGCTGGTGGAAAGTCAAATATATTTTATTTTATTTTATTTTATTTTACAAAATCAATTAATCAAGCACACTCGTCTAACAGATTGCTCCAAAGCGACGAGTATGCTAAAAATATTAAGAAGTACAAAAGGAAAAAATACAAGTTAAATAAACAAATTATATATACAAATATACAAATTACACAAAGAAAAGATAACTAAATAAAACATGAAATCATAATAAAATCATAATTAAAAACACTAACTCAACCTTTCTAAATGGTCGCGACCTCCATAACTTAGGAAGTGGTGCAGAGAATGAAGAGAGACGTGACAAATGTCAATAGCACCATCTAGTGAATTTAAGAAACGGAGGCCGCGAGGAATGGGAGAATGACTAAAAGCCATAGTTCTAGCCAAAGGAGTGTGAAAAAGGGGACGATGGCGGGTCCATATCACACTCTCTGGAGCATGAAGGCCCAACTCAGCCAGGATAGACGGACAGGAGATACAGCCTCTAAATATGGAAAACAAGAACTTGATGAGGGCAACACTCCTCCTGTGGTCAAAAGAAGTGTAGCCGACCATACCCATGACGAATTTAGAAGGAAATAAGTATGGGTAAATCCCATATTGCTCCTTATAAAGCAGTCTGAGAAATCGTCTTTGGACAAGTTCAAGCTTCACAGATAGAGACTTAGTGTAAGGATTCCAGATCATAGAGGCGTATTCCAAGATACTCCTAACTAGAGCATTGTACAGAAATCTCAAAACAGCGGGATTATGCTATTGTCGAGAATTACGAAAGACAAACCCAAGCATTCGTGAGGCAGAGCAACACACAGAGTCGATATGAACAGAGAAATTTAGGTCACTCTGGAATGCAACCCCAAGATCAACAGTTGAATCGATCCAGTTCAATAAATATAAGCCTACTAGCTGTTAAACGTCACCGTCTTCAAAAATTTCGCAAATTTAGAAGTGTTTATTGCGATTATTTTTCTTTATCGAACTATAAAAATCGATTGAAATTTCTATCGTTGACCAAACCGTGCAAAATGGCAAAGTTTCAAAACGATCGGAAGACTCTATGAAATTTAGCTCAATCGTTTGCGAAATCTAACATAGTAAAAACGTTTCACTTTAAAATTTACTCTTCTGAACTCTTCTAAAACTCTTCTCCTCTTCAAAAGTACACTTCTTTCACCATTTATGTCTGCTGATTATCATTACATACTATGGACAAGTGGTTAGCATATGATGCTTTCGAACTCGGAAGTGGTCACGGGTTTCAGTCCCACTGATTGCTGCTGGTCAGACGTTGGTTTGTGACTCATGGTCGATCGTATCTTAACAATTTGGCAACCTTTCATCTCGAAATTTGGCGATTTATATTTTTAAAAATGCTGCAAAAATGTAAATTTATCCATAGATGTCTCTGTGATGCTTTGTTAAAATTAATCTGAAATTGCATATCGGTGTTTGTACTTGACCAGGGAGGCGCATGAGATTTACCTGTTAGGCCTTCCTGGTATGTATAATATATGTAAAAATATAAAATAAAATTTATGTATTTATATATATACGATCAGGATTCAAGGGGTCTTAAATGATGCACGTAGATTAATTAGATCAGACATGTTTATTGTACGGCTTTGCGTCAGGTCTACCAAAGGGCAAATGCCCTATGTTAGATAGTTCCCGAACGCTCAACTTATACACACTCTGCACTATACACGCTCGCTAACCACACACTCTGCACGTTCAAAACCAAATTCTATATGTATGTAGAATATTCATTGATTCTTTCTCGCCATTTTATTTAAATTTATATTTTCCTATGATGTCACTATGGATTTCCCCTGAGCGATATACATATGTATATGATATTTAACTTTTATATATGTATATAATTTTTTGAAATCATGTTAAAATAGTGGTAGGATGGTTTTTTGTCAAATTGATGAGGAACCGTTTCAACAATGAAATCAGATAATTTGGCAAACGACTTGGAATTACAAATACCCAAGTCTGACCAGCAGTACTACAGATAATACTCGTAACAAATTCTTTTCAATCGAAGTCAACCCTTGGATTGAACCCGATAACATTAACGCAACCACCAAGCTATGCTACTAGAAGTCCCAATGATCTTTTCCTACTCTCGAGAAATTTTATTATACCAGTTCTGAAATATCAACCCTTTCAATCATCGCCTCTGTATGTTTATTTTAAAAATTCGTACTTTCAAGTCCTACTGAAATGCTCGACCACACTTTTGGGTATATGTGTCGAAATTTTCTTCGAATACTCTTCTTACTCAACCTTTTCCACCTGTGCTTTAAGCCGAAACATTATTTGAGTGTTTAAAAGGTACTGTAACTTTCATATGTGACACATCAGCTTAACGATTCAGGAAGGGATGGTCCTTAGAGCAGGATGAGCCAAGCCAAAATCGATCCGGTTGATAAATTGTTCCCTTTTTTGGGGTGTGCATGAAGGGGATGGGGTGCGATTATGGCGAGCGCGTTCGGCTTACAGTTGTGAAGACGATTCACCCTGCGAGCGGGTCAACAATTAACCCACCACCCACCGCCACCCCCTTATACCGCGCCGCGCCGCTCTTTTGTATACATTATTACGCGATATTTGCATATTTTGGCAGTAAAATTAATTCAAAGATTTGCGCGCTTTTCGCTTGTTTCTGCTTACCGCCGCCGCCCCTTCCATCCAACCCGAAAACCACCCCCTAGAACGCGTCCCCGTGACATCTGATGCCGCGATCGTCCTAACCCCTAATTCGGCGCTCACGTGTGCTTCCACTTTTAACCTTTTATTACGAGGATGGATTCGTGCAGTTTGAGTTGGTGTTAATTTTCTCGCACGATTTCCCGTTTCATTTGAGCTCCAACCCCACCCGATAATCTCCATTCGCTGGGATTATCGTCTGGAAGTCGGGAACATTTTCCACCGTTCCCGTGATCCTGGCTCGTTTTCGCGACGCTGCTTCTCCGTCGGAAAAACATCAACATTAAATGTTGGAAGTCTTTCACCCCCTGCCTACCCTATCATTGTCAGTTCTCATCAGCATATTATTTTTGGGAATTATCCACAGTACAATTAATTTTCGGCTAAGACAGTACGGATGCATTTTACGCACAAAAAATTATTCACTATTGTCAATTTCTTAGAAACCCCATACTTATTTATTTTCTTGTTTTGAACACTAAGGGGCGAAATCACACAGGGAAGAACGCCGCGTCATGTGCTTGGCTCCCCGCTCTGGGGGGTCTCCTATATTTCTTCAAATATGGGATACACCGTTATCGATCACTGTCAAGTAAGGACAAATACAAGGATACAATTTTAGCGAAAATACTCCTGGGAGTGATTTTGAGATGGTGTGTGCTGGGCGTTCCATGAATATGTGCAAGCATTCCACATTTTTTTCGCATGTTTAAAACTATCTAAAAAAAACCAGGTACCACGTTCATCGCCGTGTGTTTTCGCCCTAATGTAGTGTTCTATTTTTATTTGAAAAGCATCCATCAAACGTCTATTTTTGGTTAACACTGATTTGCTAACTTAAATGACAGCTAAATCCCGTAGAATAAATTATATAAATTTATAAATATTTATATAAATTATATTAATCTATATATAGATTAATAAATTATTTATATATTTATATATATTTATAAATTTATAGATTAATAAATAATTTAAGTAATATTAATTAATAGTAATTTATATAAGATATTAATATTTTCTTTATTATTTAAATAATGTTCAAATTTTATGCGACATTTGATACGATACCATATATTTGATATATATTTGATACGACATTTGATTTGATACCATACGATCGAACGATTGGAAGTGGATCAAAATTAGCTCACAAAGTGTTTGGGCCGAACACACTTTCGGTGAAACCAATAAAAAGAAGCCTAGTATGCTTGATATTTCCATAAGAAATAGAAAGCAGAACATACGGGTGAGAATACAAAAAAGATGCAAAGAAAGTGGAGTGAGTTACGAGAATTGGATTAATTGGAAGATATTTGAGTAGTACCCAAAAGGTAATGTATTGTAAAAGAAAGCCAAGTAAGTAGTGTTGTAAAATAATGAAAAATCTTAAAAATAAAAAATCACGTTTGATTAGAGCGATTTTATGTATGTATGTATATTAGAATTAATTTATCCAAATGGATCTTGGATTTCGAGTGATAAACTTGAGCTGCAACACCATTGGTGATGATTTAGGAATAGGACTTTCTTTGTTGCTGGCCAGACCTATTCTATTCCTGGCTTTGTTGCTGGCCAAATCTTGGATATGTCACTCCAAGGTCGATCGTTTCCTATCAGAGTTAGCCAATTTATCTGATTTCATTAGTAACGGTTCCAAATAATTGGAAATCCTGTCCTATTTCTCGCAAAATTTGAGTTACAGCATCTCATAATGTTTGGCTATTTAAAAATTTGTTCATATATGTCTCTATGATTATTGTAATGTTTGATGATCAATGTTTGTAATTGCACTTGATTAATGCTTACGTACAATATTGGCAATAGACATCTTGTTAATAAATAAATACTATACAAAAAAAGCACCTCGCCACTCTTTTGGGATTGCGTCGCTCCAGTATCCTAGCAGATCTCTTTAGATACATACCGTGACAAAAATATCCAAATTTCTTTATTTCGATGACATTTAGTGTTGAGGAAAAGGCCTAAACTGCTTCAGATCTTCTTATCGCTAACTCTGGAAAAAATTTAGTCAATTTATGCATTTCGAAAAGTTTTATATACAGACATACTCTACTAAGCATCGTTAGTATATTGCGTCTGCGGTATCACCCTCGGCCAAGTCGTCTGTGTCTTCTTTAAAGATTACCAGGTCTAACCCTTTTTCGCGGGGGCTGGTGTGAGTTTTGCGGTGGTTTCGCAAAGCGTGGGGGGTGGGCTGGTAGGGGGAGGTGGGGTGGACCGGAGCAATTATTGGGATTATGATATTGTTTAAATGCGACGCGAGCGTTCCCCGCTTAAACCGGCTGCGACTCTGAATATGGATTGCCAGACGCCCATCGGAAAAACTACCCCTATCCACCACCCCCCGCTTGAATTTTTATATAATTAATATGAGCTTTTAACCGTGCGGGGGAGGGCATCGTCGGGGCATTAAGCTCGCGTCTACATATTATCTTGTTGTGACGTCATAAGTCAGCATCCCCATTAGCATCACGCGCCGTTAGCGCCGTTACCCGATCCACCCCTTTCCCACCCGGTCCCACCCCCCTCGCGAACCATCCATAGCATCCCGGGAATAACCTACCCGCCACCCTCCCATACTCCGAGAGCTGGCGGGGCTCCTTTAAGTTTCCGGTATAAATATGGCTCCGGTAATTATTGCCTCTCTTATAATGCAATGCACTACTTATTTCGGACGAAGCGCAGTGGCTCACACGTTCAAAATTTATTTTTAACTAATTATAAATTGTTTCCATTTTAAACTTCATATTAAGTTACATATATACTATATATGTACATATACATATTGTTGATTTGTTTTCCTTTCGAAATTATTTATCTATATATATAGAAAATTGAATTTGAAAATTGAAAATTGTCTGTCTCGTATAGGCTACTAAACCACTCAACCGATTACGATGAAACTTTCAGGATTTGTTGTATGCATGTCCGGGAAGCTTACTGTGAAAAAAACCGGGAAAAACCTCTTAATAATATTCATAATTACGATTTTACCGACGTGAAAGTTTGAAGCGCCATTGTGTAGGCAAGGAAATGTGTTCGTAGGTAACCACGTTATCAGTTGGTTTATGACGACACGGCGTTGAAGAGGCGTTAGTTGAGCTCCAACCATCATTTGAAACGGGAACTGGAACGGGAATTGCATGCCTTATTCTGGCATTGAAACACATACCGGGTTCAGCCAGTATTTTAATAAAGTTCTAACCATATCGGCTAAAAATATATAAATTTTTTCACCACATTCAACTACCAAATTTTATAAAGGTCAAAATGTCAATCGCCGACAGATGATCTTCAAATTTTTGCAATCCTCTAAGAATAAATCCATCTATCAAACTGCAATCGTGCCAAATAGCTTCTGTGACTGAATGATGATAATATTCGTACGATGTGATTCTTGATGACAATACATTTTACTTGTTTTTTTTTTTTTTTCAACGGTCAATAATTCTCACATCCACACAGACAACTTCTGTCTTCTTCTTTAACGCACAAACGGATAAAGCTGGACGCATTTATGGCATCGACGAATTTCGCTAAGTCGTCGCTGGATGTCAATCGGACCGATTAGAGTGGACTGTATTTTTTTTTATTCAATCCATTAGGCACAGTCGTCTTTATATATCGCTCTAATGCGCCGAGTGTACTATACAAATCAATGAATATCAATTATAAATACACCGTTATCGATCACTGTCAAGCAAGAATACAATTTTACCGAAAATGGTCCAAAGGGTTGTTTTGGTATAGATCGCTGTCAAGCAAGGATAAATACAACCATACAATTTCAACGTCATAGATCGAATGTGTCGTTTTGAAAGGACTATCCCATGCACGCGTCCCATGAACGCTATATTTTTTCTATATGTTTAAAACTATCTAAAAATAACCACGTGCCACATTCACCGCTGTCTGATTTCGCCCTTATTGCTTCTAACACTTGCTTCTTTTACCTACCAGTACTGACGAAGAAAGATTTCCTAAATTGAATCATATAGTGAGCAATTCTAATTGGTTACATATACATAAAGGGAAATCGATCCCGAGGACTTTTTCCGTTCTCTTTCCGGTCATCTCAATGTCCTGAAACTTTTCAGCAGTCGTGCAAATTTCAGAATATTAACCGAGGTGTGCGTTAACCCCTTTTCCCCCACCCACCCCTTCTCCAGCCTCACCGTTTCGAATAAAAATGTATTTTTATATTTGGCATCGGGTGCTCGGCTCCCGCCCATGGGCGCCCATAAAGTCGACACTACTTCGCCAGGCCGCATTATATAACTCGTTGATGTTAATGCCTTTAATCTCTTACTGGTGTTTCGGGTTTTGCCGCTTTGGTTAATACTTAATATTACGCGAAACCGAGTACCACCACCGCCGCTACCACCGTGGCCACCCCATCTTCACCCTCCCACTTTACAAAACCTCCCCTCGCCGTCCCCTCTCCCTTCCATTTCCTTTCTCGAGCGAAACAAACCGCGAATTTTTGACTATAGAACCCCATAAACAGTATCGACAATGTTGTATCGTTTGCATTTGCCAAGTTTACCTTACGTTACAAAATCACTTGAATCTTACAAACTATTAATATTTCACTAAAAACCAAGCTCAAAAAATAATAAGTCTATGGCATTAACAAATTCAAATGTTTGTTGTTGATTTTCCAATCTCATCTACATACATATGTAGCTCTATTTTTTTATATCCATCCTATCCACCAAATCAAATTATCTATCTTGTCCTCTCCAGTAGCTATTGAAAAACTTGTAGAGGAATACTCAAAATAATACCCAAAACAATATAATCATCATCTTCCACTGACTAATGAAATTATATTTTCCTTCTTTCACTACTTTTATCTATACAAGTTAGAAGAACGAACAAACAAGTACATTTGAGCCGTTATAATTGAAAGTGGCATAGTCCACTTTTCTTCATTTCGAGAAATATCTCGCAAAACATTAAATATAACGTTTTGCGTTTAACAAATATAAAAATAGATGTGTAAAAAATCGGACTCTCTCCAGCTGATTCATGACACTTGTAAGTGAATGTGTGATCAGCTTAGTATAAATGTAATTTATTTATTTATTACATACAAAATATGTACCATGACAGGAATAACCCCAATATGACACATACGGTTAGATTATTTTTGTACATAAGTACATGAGACGTTTTACATGAGTCATTATATTTTAAATTGGCGTAAATACACTTTTCTTCATTTCTAGAAATATTTCGCATAACATTTAATATAATGCTTTGCGCTTTACAATATTTAAAAATAGTGGTGGCCTGTAATGCGTGTATTCTGCTTTTCCGAGATTCTGGATATATCGAATTAAAAAAGTAATCACAATTTGTGAATTAAGTCAAACAGAAATAGTGTTTTGGTAACTGAAAATTGGACTTCCGCCACTTTCGAATATAACGGCTCATATTTAAAATTAGTGATACTTAAATACGGCCTAGAATGGTACCGAAGATAATAAATGTATACCGGGAAGGCCTTACAGGTAAACCCCAATGCACCTTCCTGACCAATTACAAATATCGATAAACAATTGTAAAGAGTAATTTTACAGAGCCATAGAGAAAGCTATGGACAAATTTGCATTTTTTTTATAAATCTCTGAATTTCTAGAAGCCAAAAAACTCTTGTTTTGGATGGATTAAATTTGTACATATATAAACTTGTACATATTATCGACTACAAATTTTGAAATAATTTTAAAACAATGGTGACATAGTGGTTTAGGATGGTTTTTGTCAATTTTGTGTGGAAATCGTTTCAACAATAAAATCTGATAAATTGGCAAACTGGTTAGAAAAAATCGACTCGAAGTCACAAATATTCAAGTCTAACCAGCAGCACTAAAGATTATACTCAAAATAAATTCTTTTCAATCAATGTCAGCTCATGGGATCGAACCCGGCGACCTCTCGGTACTTAGCATTAACGCAACCACCGAGCCGTGCTGTCGGGTATATAAAAATAGTAGACGAGAAGATTGTCCAAAAAAACTTTACCAAAAATGTTTTTCTAAGATTTTTGCATGCTTAGTTGTTTGTTACGCTCCTTCTTGGATGTATGATGTTTTTTGACAAAAACATTAAAACTAACATTAGCATTGTTTTTCTACTATTCAATTTTCTTTGATTCAACCTTACAATAACCCAACAGGCCAGACTAGCATATTTAGAAATGCGTCCTGTTTTAATTAACATTAGCAACCTCGTGTCTGGCATTCTTCCGGAATTGATTCCAGTTGATCCGTATTTCGTTTAAGACCCTTTTTCGGCTAGCCGCACCTGTAGTATAAAACAAATAAGACAATGTTTACCCCACGTCTGGACACATTCCTACCCAACAGTATTTATATTGTATGTTCTTTGTTTGCTTTGAACTTGTACTCGTACTTATGCGATCTCATTAAAATATCCCGCTTAAAAACATGGCGTTCGCTCGTTCGCGAATCGATTCGTAGTTATAATATGTTATGGGGGGGGGGGGGGCGGTGTGTGCATATTTTGTATGTGCACGAATCTCGAAACAATGAACGTTCCATTTACGTCGTAATTTACAAACTGAAACAGGGTTCGTTTGTGTGTTTGTGGGTTTAGCATTAATTTAACTTTTCTCCGAAGTGCTCGCTCGTTCGGTTAACGTTGGAGAACTTCCGAATCCAATCAACTCGTTTCCTATCTGAGGTATTGCTCGATAATAACTTCTCCTATAGCTAATGCGGATTTATTGTGGGCTGTAGGAAAACCCCCCCTACTCTTCCCCCAACGGTGTTCGAAAGGTGCCAAGGAAAACCGCCACATAAAGTGGTCACTTAAATCCAAAGACAAGCTCTCCTCAGATGTTTCCAACTTTCTTTTATTCTGATGAAACTATTGAACCCGCTTAACTACATTGAATTTTTACCCAAATTGACACAACATTCGACAAAAGATTTATTACATTTTCCTGTAGAGCAAAAGGTTTGCGAGTATATCCAAATTTGAATTTTTCATCAAAATCAAACATAAGTGAAGCCGAAATCTTGAATATAATGAATAATAACACCGTTCGACACGAAAAGTGGTTCAGAGACGAGATATGATTTTTATATATGTATCTAAACACGAATCAGGTAATAAAAAATGTTGATTGGCTCGAGATTCGGAGATAATATGTATGTGTTTTTTAAATCGCGCGACTTTTCTATACCTTGGTGTTGTTCGGTCGATGTCTCAAAATCTGTCAATTTTCTGTTCAAAATGAATATTGGAATCTATATTCGGGTATTTTATATTTCCTTTGTAATACTTTTCAGCTTTCAAATCTCTCTAAGTAGTCGTCCAGTTCAAATCAAAAGTCAAAAGTACGTATTTTCACTTGGGATTTTTTCCCACTGTTAATACTATTTTATATTGAGTATTTTTTATTGAAACATGTTTATTAGAATAGTGTTCTGGCCACACTATTTTTTGTTTTCGTTTAAAAGAGTTAATTGGAAGTGTGCCGAATTTGAATCAGTAAAATTATGAGCTAAAAGCTCGTACTAGTATTTACTCGTATTTACACGAATCTGAATTGAATTAATAGGCATAATATATTAAATTGTCTTTATATGAGAATTAAATAAAATCATATTTCGACTAAGATTCTTAACTTCATAATTTCACATTACTTATTTTCCGATTAAACTCTCAATTCAATGTATTTTACAATTTAAATGATGTTGTCGGGTTCGATCACATGAGATGACCTTGATTAAAAATTGAGTATTACGAGTATTTTCTATTGAAACATGTTTATTAGTATAGTGTTCTGGCCACACTATTTTTTGTTTTCGTTTAAAAGGATTAATTGGAAGTGTGTTGAATTTGAAATCGGTAAAATCGCGAGCTAAAAACTCGTACTAGTGAAGCACGGTTTTTTGTTGTGTGCGCAAAATACGCCTCTCACAGTTGGAGTCTATCTACGCCTCCCTTGGCGCACTATTGAGTGTGTTCTTACCATTAGACTTATTTGAGAACTTCTTATCATCCAAATTGTCACTACCAAATAACCATCGGACATGAAAGTGAATCTTGTCTCCTTGATTTATTTTCAACCACTCCAAAAAAGCAATGGTATATGTACAGCTGGAGTATTTTTTTGAACACTTTGTAAGATCAAATTTATATTCAAGAAAATTCAAATGTGTTTCTATACAAAGTTGATGTTCATTTGATAGGTCTATACAATTATAATTGTAATTCGAAATACGATTCGGACTATATTTTTGTAAAGTTTATCAATCCCTGATCGTAATACGAATGAGTTTGTCCTATGTACGTGTTAGTTATTATCCCTTACAGGGATTTTGTTCGGAACCTAATCCCGAAATTGGCTATGGGGTTCCTGTTACAATCTTCGCCGCTTAATCGGATGCTTTATAGGCTCTAAACGGAAATAAGTGCACACAAACAAACCGACTAAACTTCGCCAACGAAATAAACCACACACGAAATATCCGACACACAGACATAAGTCTTTGTTCGGAATGTCGCGTACGAATTAGCATGTAAAATGTGAAGTCACCGCTAATATTTTGCCGGCGGATGAAAATCACGTTCGTTGAAAATAACCGTACATCAGGCCGCATTATCTTCATCTGAAAAGCGAAACACAAAAAATAATAATAAAACACTAATAAAACATGTCTACGTTACCGAAACAAAACCACCCGCCCACGGGGGGTGGGTTCACATTACATTTTCGTAACTCCGCACTCATTAACCGACGAAAAAGTACGTGAGCTCTTCTGTGTGCACCGATCGCATTATTCAAGTTGACATTTGTACATTTTTACGGACGTGGACTTCCTTCTCCCTTCTCGATGCGGAAATATTATATTATTTTTGTTGAATTTTAATTTTGTATTATTTTTACACAAACGAACCCCAGTTGGCGATATGCATAGTTTTGCGAATATCTAAAAAATCATACGTATAACTCTGTAAAAAATGACAACAATGTGGTGGAAAGGGTCAATCATTTCAGATATCTTTTTTTTTGTTATTACAGTCTATACCAGGAAGGCCTTACAGGTAAACCCCAATGCGCCTTCCTGGCCAATTACAAAAAAAGCAGCATTTTCATTACACAAGTCGCTGAATTACGACACACTGAAAACTCGCATCTATGCATTTTACATAAATTTTATTGTACATTAATCATACTCAAATAGTGGTAACATAGTAGTTAGGAAGGTTTTTAGCCAATTTAATCGGGAACCGTTTCAACAATGAAATCAGAGACATTGGCAAACTCTGATAGATAACGATCGACCTGGAGTCACAAATATCCAGGTCTAACCAGCAGCACTACAGATATACTCAGAAAAATTCTTTTCAATCGAGGTCAGCTCTTGGGATCGAACCCGGTGCCTCTCGGTGTTTGGCAGAAGCTTAATGACCGAGCTATGCTGCTGGCTAATATAGCAAGTGAAACGAGTAAAAGTAACCATGAAATTCGCTTTGAATTTTAAGTTTTGTAGATGCTGGAAATATTCAGGTTTTTCCATTCAAAGTAATTTATATATACCACACAAATTACCTTATTATTATTCCAGCATCTATGTACAAACTTAAAATTCTATACAAATTCAAAAATGGACATACAATATCTGTGCACCAAGCCATCGATATGTTCTAAGAATTACTGAAAAAAAGGCTACCAAAAATTAAATTTCTAAGGCAATAACTTGGTCCAAAAGGATATAGGACTAATACCTCATAAACTGAATATGATCAAGTGCAATATACGGTGTTCTCCTGAATATGGTTATGCAGCGTGGACGTGAAGAGGGGCTTCCGAGATCGGAGTGAAAGACGTAGCGAATAGTGGTAATTTATTATTGTTGATTCGTCGACCAGTCAGCTCCAAATTAAACACGGAACAAATCACACATTGATCATTAGTCAATGGGATGCGAGACCTTATTGGTTGTTGTATACGGCTTGTTTATACGCTGATGCCTTTTTGGCGCGAACGCGTGATCAGGTGATCAGTGCTGCTAAACCAGTGGTCGACGAGCACCAATCACCTAGAAGTTACAGTTAGAAGAGTTAATACTTTAACCAAGTGAAAGACATCCAAATGAAACGCCGACCCTAGATTACTCCATTTCAGTTCCTTTGTATAGGTTTTAAATGCTTTCAGTCTATAATCGATACTTCTGACATATGGAAGCATGCATACGTATGTCGCCGAATTAATAGAAACAATCTGAAATAATTTGATTCCATTTTGCGGGCGTCCACTCGTCCGGCGGACATAATTAAATTATTAATATTGGAATGTTGGCTCGGCGGCGGCCAGTCTCCCCTTTTCTCCCATTGCGCAATCCGTACTCTCCTAATTAGAATGGAACAGCCTGGGGACAAACGGAACACTTTTTCGAAACGCTACCGTTTTTCATGTACTCTTGTTGTTTATTTTTTCGAAAGATATTTGAATAACATTCGTACCGACGGAATATGAGAGCTTTCCTCATACTGCACCCTCTTCAAGGGCTGTTCATTTTTCTTACCCCCTTTATAGCGAGCGGCTTTTCAACTTTATACCTTTTTTAATTGCTGTTTTATCACGTTTGCGGAACAATTTATTATTTTCTTAGTCAACGCGGCCCTTTCACTTTAAATATTTCATTCTCTTAAAAGTACACATGTATGCATGCTTAATTAATCGTAAATTAAATTACATTGTAGCTACATTGTTAGACCGTTTAATTCGTGGACTGAAAAATTGCCTATTGAATACTTAAATATTAAAATCTTTCGATTTGATGTGATGGTTTTTACAATATGTTAGACAAACTCCAGCTTAGCTGGAAAGGTATTCAAGTTTTTCACCTGGAGAGTGACTATTTCTTCAATTTCAATCTTTAAGTATAAGATGAGAAATTTTTATACTTAAAGACAATTTAGAACCATAAAGATTTCCTACTATTTGGATACATTTATTTAAAAGTGTATCTTACATATGTCTTCATTGAACTTAATTCTGTATACCAAAACTAAGTATCTACATATCCTCAAACTCAGAATTTTATAGTGTGTACAATTTTGTCTACTACTTACATATAACAATAAGATTGACCCAAAACTTTATATGTAAATTTAGCACACACGTACATATAAAGCATTCTTCGTAAATCTCATTGAAATTTCATAATTCTGGTCCCTCGCGCAAATTAATAGTGGTGGAATTGTACACGAACAGCCCGGATACGTCCAGGACCACACATCGAATAATTAAAACTGCACATTAAAAATTCCGTCCGGGGCTAGAGAACACCGCCTCCGTACCTCTTTCCTGGTCACTAGCTCACCCCGAGGGTACAAAAGGGGGAGGCTGGGAGGCTGTGGGAGGTTACACCGCCCGTATGAGACCCTCCCCTGACTCCTACGTCCCCTTCAACTCGCGGGGTGGCGTTTATCTCCGCCCCTTCCCCTCGAAGAGGACCTCCATCTGTACCACCTTTGAATAACTGAATTTCGAAGTTACGGTCCAGCCGTCGGAACGAACGACGTAAAAATATTTTGCACGCCTGGCTTGCAATTGCGATTTAAGTCTACAAACTTCGGAATTTTATTAATGAATCTCGCTTGACTTGCATCGATTTGACTTCTTCATAGTAGTGGTAATATAAAAACTTGAATAAACTTTGCCTCTTATGTACCTCCTGCAATATAAGATTTTCTTAATGTAATATCCCCGGACGTTATGAGAAGGTAGTCACTCCACAAAAAGATTAAAGTCTTCGCTTAGTACTTTCTTTATTCTTCATTTATGTACATTTACAAAATTATCAGGAACGAAATGAACTACGCACGCTCTGACTTAAAACTACGCGGTGAAATAAAACTACCAGAGTTGCTTACTTTTGTATAAAAATTCATTTATTTCATTTTCGTACTACATACAAAATTCTGCAAACCCACATTATATACAAAGCTTGCATACGTAAGGACGACTCCAGTGGATTCTCGATCAGTTAAACCAATTACCTCAAGAATAAAAGATAAAGAACGTCGACTCTAATCCCAGAATACACCACTGCTGTGCTTACCAGTGGGTCGTGGGCTTAAATATGATTTCTCGAAAATTGGGTGCATCTATTGATGCTGGCACGATATGGATGGTTATTAAATCCAGATCGATCAGTTAAACCAAATCCAGATTGTTCCAAGCATACGTAGGCTTGCGATTGTGTCCGGACATTTCACCGTGTCCATTATTACCAAATTTGCAACATTGTAAAAGGCATTATATAATATATATTTATTTATTACAATTTTGCCACAGTATTACAATTACAGAATAGTTCCGAGTCGTCACTATGGCTAAACAAAAAAATAAAAAACGTATACAAAATTAGCATAAATATAATGTTTCTATCTCAAATTAAACAGTCCATCAACCGGATCAGTATATTTTAGATTAAACAAATCCAAACTAATAGAAATCCGGTTGAATAGCTTGATGCCCCTGGCAACGGGCGACGAAACCATCAAATTGGAACGTGCCCCAAGTAAAGAGAATAAATTTCAGTATCTAATATTATATATTTGAATATAATATTATATATTTGAATATAATATTATATATTGAATTGAAGCTCAATTCAGCAAGAATTTGAGGATTGCTCACCACAAACCAACCAGTAATTTATATAAATGTTTCCCCAAATATACTCTACTATGTAGACAAAGGAATGCTTAAAATATAAAGTGCCCCCGTGGTGAAAAGGTCAGCACGGTGAAACGGAAACGGTGAAATGGCCGTGAATCTTGCTTTCGATTTGTAATAAATACCCACATCGTATTATGGTTTTGTACACATGTACATAGATTAAACAATATGGTGACCTGTTTTGGAATTCACACGAAGCCAATTGTTAAGACATTCCACTAAGCCAAGTCGATATTGGCCTAGTGTAAATAGGCGCTCTGACACGATACACCAAACCGATATTGGCTTGGCTTAGTGGAATGTCTTAACAATTGGCCTCGTGTGAATGCATCACTATGGCATATATGAAAGAAAAAAAGAAAAAGCTGAGAAAGAAAAATCTGACATAGCGAGAGAGTGGCGAAAAGGGAAACAACGATCGGAATTAGGGGTTCCAAAAAACTGCCCGAAATAAAAAGCCGGTTTTCGGTTTTTTTACAAATAAAAAGCCGGTTGGCCGGCTTTCACCGGTTTTAGAAAAATACGATTTTTTAAGTTTAAAATTTTTATATCGAAAAAAAAAATGTAAATATGTATATATTTGCATAATATATATCTATATTATGCAAAAAAAATAGTTTTTTATAAATTAAATTAAGTTATAAACATTATGAACTTTCATAAGATCATTACTTTATATTATTATTACAAATATTATAAATAATAAAATTTGTATTATGTACATATATCACAGTCGTAAAATGGCAGATCCTAAATACGCACATATAATTAAATGATTTAAATAAGCTAGATATATTATAGATAAAGAGATTTCAAAGTTGTTTTTACGCATATGTTTTAGCTTAAAAAATCCAAAAGCAACCGTTGCAAATTTCGGAAACAAATTCATTTGAAACGGCAAATTCATTTGATCACGAACATTTTAAATCCATAATAAAAGTAGGTATGTGGCCTCAATATTTAAAGGGCAATTCCTTCGAAGAAAAATCAATTATATTTCGGAAATTCCCATGCATTTTGCCATAAATCATTTGACTACTTTTTTTGATGATTTCAAGTACAAGGATTTGCGATTGATAAGGATGCTTTCTATACCTGAAGTTGGGTAGGCCATTGAAACTACATACTTTCAATAATATGTTATTGTTTTATGACCTGGTCCATAACTAAATCTCAAAGAAACCGCTCAAGAAAGAAAGTAGTGTAGCTTTTTTTTTGTTCAAAGAAATATACGCCTATTACCTAAGATCGTTTATACACATTTATTTTGATCTTTCATAGAAATTTAAAATTCATAATTGTTAATTTTGAGGAAAAAAATATTAATTAAAGAAAACCTTAAAAAGCCGGTTTTCGGTTTTTTGAAAAATGGTCAAAAAGCCGGCTTTTCGGTTTCGGTTTAAACCGGTTTGGAAGCCCTATGATCAGTGTGAATAAATCCGGCAATATGGACAAAAGACGTCACCGAGAAAGATCATGGAGTATTTTCAAACGTGTCTATTACGATTATTTTTCACCATCGCAATGGCGGACTTGACAAAATGGCAAAGTTTGAAAACGATCGGATAAGAACCCAAATTTCGTCAGACGAAAGCGAAGTAAGAAGAGGCTAGTAATAAAAAAAACCTCTTTTTACAAGCTTCACTTTGTTGTTTCGGTATATGTTGGTATGTAGATACTACAACAGCGTACCCAAAAGAATAGTATACTTTTTAGTGTAAATTTGTATCCATTCAAAGCCCTTGTTTCTCATACACATGTTCAGACGTCATCGTCGCTTCCGCACCGATGATGAATTATGCCGTGGAGCACGTACGTAGGTGGTGAGTGGAGCCTGCGACGGGCAACCTGGACCGGACGAGAGGTGGATGAGAGACACCCCCAAAAATTGAAGAGGGCACACTTAACAACCCCTGAGGGTGTACTCCCCTCGACCTCCCGGTCGGTCGGTCGGCCGGAATCGTGAATATTTGACAGCAGGACACCGGCCGCCCGCCGGGAGAAAGTGCATGATTCTTCCCGTGAATAATGGATGCCCACCGGCCGTATTTCCTGCCGGATTTGAATTTTCTTCTTTTGCTGGCATGCCGACCACCCCTTCCATTTCGTCCTAGGAAATTATGTTAATAATTTCTGGCGCGCCTAATGAACCGCCGGCCCTTCATATCATTGCCTATGTATTTAAAATTATGGTTTTCTGTTCAAATTCAATTCATTCTTCCAGACACAAAAAACAAAGTAAAAAAAATCATGTGAGCTTTTCGTTATTTTAGGAATGGAAAAAAAATTCGGATGTGACCAACCCATGACTTGATCTATGTATTTATTTGAAAAATGTAAGAGGGTCACAAAATAAAATTCGATATTAAACCGTACAGACTCGTTCACACATACCGGCAGCATTATGAAATACTAATAGCTATGACAGCATATTCGATACAATTTGAACGCAAATTGTATCGAAAGACAAAAGTTCTGTTATCGGATTTTGTTCAATTTTTTTATATCATCAGTATTATATACATTAAATTTCAAGATAATAAAAATATTTTAAAAGCTCAAAATAAAATAATGAAATATTTAAAAAAAAAAAAAAACTACTTCCGGCTTACGAATTCTGACCAAAACTTTATCAGCTCTTAGTTAGTACATAAATAATACAAATATAAATTATCAGCTTGATACGTTCAGTGATGTGGAAAGAATTGTGGCCATTTTTACAAGCTTCACTGAAAGAGGCAATTCTGAAAAAAATTTGCCTCTTATCCGATTGTTTTCATACTTTGCCATATTGCTCATTTGGTCATCAATATATGTAAATGGATCCTCCGTCATTATGATGGTGCAAAAATATCGCGTTAGACGCGTTTGAAACTTCTCCCACGAAAAAGTGCCTGACGTTAATCGCCCAAAAAGTTCAGTGGCATTGTTCGCCTACTGCGCTCACCTCAGCGTTTTCTTGGTGAATATCCGTTTTCGCCGTCATCTAGCTTTAATTGCTTAAACGCCTATAACTATTTATTTTTTCACTCTATATTTTTTGACCTTAGAGGAAAAAATCTCACTTCTGGTTTATTAAATTTAGTGATTATTTAGTTTTTTATTTTCATCACATTGATACAATAACTATACTCTAGTGATAATATTCACGTAAAAGCGATTTAGTTTAAATTTCAAATCAACTATACACTTTCCATTCATCTTCAACTGTCAATTATAATATTACATCAAAAGCACAAACATATGTACATGTACATATAAGGTCTTTACCTAACGATGGCGTATTTTTTAAATGTTTTTTATTAGCTTCACTTTGTTCCATGATATTCCTGTCCATCAAAAATGTGTGATCTGTTTTTGAACGGGGACAATTTAAATGCCCATTTATCGTAAGCATTTCATGAAATTTGTGTGAATAAAAAAAATATTATATCATCTATAATTATAAATGTACATAAAATTTAAAAATAATTTCTCATATATTAAAAAAAATAACCAACAATAGAAAAATAATTATAATCTTATATATAAAACTGAAACGGCGTCTGTAATTCGTATCTGATTGGCTGGATTGGTCAAAGACTTTAAATTATATTAAATTAAATTATATTAAATAATATTAATTTGGTCATTAAATAATATAATTTTTTTCGATTCAAATAAATTTAATAAAAATCAAATTAAGATTTTTCCATATACCGAGCGACGCCGGGTAGCACCATTAGTTATATTAATAAAACAAAAAAACACAAAATTATTATCACTCATCCATCTCACCCCACACATTTTCCTAATAACGTCTACCCATCTTCCCTGCAGTCTTTCTTTAACTTTTTTACATTCTCTCGGGTACCATTCTAGCACTTCTTTTGTCCACTTTTCGTCCATTCTTCTAGCCACGTGGCCCGCCCATTGCCATCTCAAACTCTTTACTCTATCCACTATATCCACTACCCTTGTCATACTTCTCACCAACGTATTCCGCTTCTTGTCTTTCCTCGTTATGCCGAGCTTACTTTTATTACTGAATTCACTGATACTTCTTTGAGTGAATTAAGGTAATATATTTGAGAAATTCTTGTCCTAACAATTGAAGTGTTTTGGCCAAATCATAACCCTATGTATTGACCTAGGTTTAACAGTAATCGATAATGGTGTTTCCCATATTTGAACAAATGTAGGAGAAATTTGTCGAAATAATATGATCGTACAATCGAAAAATTCCCCATTTGAAGTCGTACCCAATGTCGATAAAGCCAGGAATTCGTCGAATTCCACACACCAGTGCTTCGTTTTATAATTTTCGCGTATTTCGCCTGCGACCGCAGACCTTCCGGCATTTATTATTCAACGTTTAATTTCCTTCGGCGTCTGCGCTCATTTTATCACATCCCCAGACCGTTTTAATTCAATGGCGAGAGTCCAGACGGAAGGAGGGAAACACACCCACGACTCTCGATTCTTCGATTCCTCGCGAAAACCCGTCGTCGAGGCGACCCACCCCCGTCAAAGTTTGATACACCGAAGTGTCATAAAACGAGCGGCAAACAAATGAGCTCGTCCGACACGTAGGTACCCACTGATCCATCAGTGGGTTGAGTGCTTTCAGCCGTTTCTGTTGCAATAATTCGCTCGTAAAAGTTCGCACGTTAACTGGCAGTTAGTTCTCGCGCACGTGATACAGCCCGAGGATCGACTGCTCGTGTATACACTGGTACCCCAAGGTATAACTCAAGTTTGGGCGCGTGCCTTACTTTCAGACCGAAATATACGAGTATGTCCTCCCATCCTCCCTAGCTGGTCCACCCACGCACCCCACCGGATATATTATAGCTCACGTCCTGCGACAAATTCTCCCCCTTGCACCGGTGACAAATTCACCCTCTGTGCACCACTTTCGCACGAACATTATTAGGTGGGAGAAGATTTGATCACTCCAGTGCATTTTCCAAGTTTTTACCAATCAACATGTATGTATGTGTATTGATGTTCCATTTAAATTCTACCCCTTGTATAATATAACACTTTTGAATCAAAGTTTCGTCGCTATCACCGCCCATCTTCATTTGGATCATCTGAGAAGCACTTCCTCTGTCTACACACAGTAGGTACTGTAATGTAGAGATTAGGTAATTGGTACTCGTGAACCACTGATTTTCCATCACTAATCGCCTGATCGCGTTCGCGCCAAAAAGGCCTCAGTGTGTATGTCACAGTGAAATTATATTTCAAGTGAAAATATATTTTCACAGACGTTTCAGTGAAATCATAACCAGTTACATTTTCAGGGTTGGTTTTATTCATTTAAGATTAGATTGTTAGTATTGGTATTATTTAAGGACTAGGATAGGTTAGGTTAAGTAAGGATTGGCCCTATTCATTTAAGATTGGGTTGTTAGGGTTAAATTTATATATACATTTCCACAGCTTGAGTTGGTGAAAATATATTATATATAGCCAGCAGCGTGGCTCGGTCGTTAAGCTTCTGCTTAACACTGAGAGGCGCTGAGTTCGATCCCTTGAGCTGACCTCGATTGAAAAGAATTTTTCTGAGTATATCTGTAATGCTGCTGGTCAGACCAGGATTTGTGACTCCTGGTTGATCGTTTCCTATCAGAGTTTGCCAATTTTCTCTGATTTCATTGTTGAAACGATTCCCGATTAAAAATTGGCTAAAAATCCTTCCTACCCACTATGTCACCACTATTTGAGTATGATTAATGTAAATATTACAATAAAAATGTATGTACAATTCATAGATGTCTCGTTAATTGTCGAGTGTAAGTCAGTGTCTCGTAATTTAGCGACTTATATAATAAAAAAATGCTGTATTGTTTGTAATTTGGCCAGGAAGGCGCATTGGGGTTTACCTGTAATGCCTTCCTGGTATGAAAAAAAAAAAAATAAAATAAAAAATAAAATATTATCACTTGAAATATGCTTTCACTGTAACATATACATTGGCGTTGCTAGGGGTGATCTCACCTCGTGCGATGAAACAAAATTTGAAAAAAAAAAAAAAGCAAAAATAAGTCGAACAAAAGCCAATTATGGCTCATATTTGATGCTGTTATAGCTCATATGTAGCTGCACCAGACAGATTTATATTTTTATGAGTCACAAAACCCCCAAATCTAACCAGCAGTGGCGAGGACACGAACCTATGACCTCAGTGATGCTAAATATATACGCTATCACTAAGCCAAACTGCTGGCTATATTTATATATATATATATAGTGGCGGACTGGGACTGAAATTAGTGCATGCCAGGAGTCAAAGGGGGCCCACCCAGAGTTAAAAAAATTTGTCCCCCCCCCCCCCCATATAACAAAATTTTCTTTTCAAAAATGGGAATAAACAAATTTAGGTGCAAGGAAAATGGCAAAAGCAAAATAGTTCCATAAATTACATTGTATATTTCGTTTTAACTCTTGTCCTAGGTAAATAGAATGCATCATAAAAGAATGCGGCATAAAAGCGGCTTTTACTTTCGGTAGAAAACACTCAGGGACGTCATTTCAGCTTTTTCTTGGGGGGCAGGCAAAGATTGGTCAAATTTAATTTTTTTTCAAAAAATATTTTTTATATCGGAATAAAAATGGAAAATATTCTTTCCATACACCTTATTGAGTTATAAAATATGAAAAAAATAAGCTTATTTTTAAAAAAATATTATGTAGAAAGCGAAAAAAGCGCCGCAGACGAAAATTTTTTTCCAAAAATCGACCATCTAACTGAGTCACTAAAAAACTATCTTAATTTCTACCGAATATCTTTTCACTTTATCTATGTACATATATATGTATGTAATAACAATAGATAAAGTTTTGTGATCATGCGAAAATTTGAACCAGAATCGATCACTGATCACGTTAATATACGAACTTTCAGAAAAATAAACGTTACACATCTATTTTTGAGACAAAATAAAGTAAAGGGGACCTTTCTTACGATTCGCTCTAAAGAATGAACAATTTCTAAGAATTTTATCCAAGGCGCACTTAAAAACCAAAATATACTTGTTTTGAATTTTATTTTCTAAGAAATAAACGTAGATCCTTAGTATCTCATTAATAATTGAATTCATAATATTCACACTATTCCTTAATTTAGGGGGGCGAGTGCCCCCATATGCCTCCCCCCAAATTACGTCCCTGAAAAAAATGCATAATATTTTCAATTAATGTTAATCGAAAATCGGGATTTTGGGGAGGGGGCCCCTATCCTATATTTCTATATACATGGATGTATCTAGATTAGGAATAGATTTTATATTCGGAAACTGTTTAAAATTGTGTATTTAAATCTTACTATATCGTCGAAGCATATTCAAATGTTATTTTGAAAGTATGAAGTAAATTTAAATCGCTGGTTGATGATGAATCGTCCTATCAAAATTGTTTTAAGCAATTCAGTTTATATTATTCACGGAAATTTGTTTATTTCAGTAGGTAGTTATTACATAGGTATTGGTATATGCATAATCTTGAGGTTGGAAATAGGCCCGGCAAAAGGGCCCACGCAAATGTTGAAACTTACATTTCGAGCCTAATAAAAAAAAGTTAACCGATCCTTGGGCTGTTAAAGCAGGTATTAGTTATTTGTGTATATCGTAAGAAATTTGTTTTGTTGAAATGCCCAAACTTTAGGTCCCAAAGTGCAATATCCTATAAATTCTTACACACGTGAAATAATTAAAAAGTTATTTAATTTTACTGAGGGCCCAACAGATAGTGGGGCCCACATATATATATATATATATATATATATATATATATATATATATATATGTGGGCCCCACTATCTGTTGGGCCCTCAGTAAAATTAAATAACTTTTTAATTATTTCACGTGTGTAAGAATTTATAGGATATTGCACTTTGGGACCTAAAGTTTAACCAGCAGCGTTGTCTAGTGGTGAATGTTGAATTATTTCGTACTTGATGTTACGAGTTCGATTCCCCGCGAAGTCTCGTTGTTGGCCAGACCTTGATTTGTCTAGGTCGATCGTTTCTTATCAGAATTTGCCAATTTTTCTGATTTTCATTGAAACGATTCCTGTAAAATTGGCGTTTCCTTTCCAATTTTCTGTTGCGAACCTTTAGTTATTGATATATCTTAGGTTTCGCCATATTGCTCACCATAGATGTCTCTGTGGTTGTTTATCGAATATAAAATTCGTATTGTTACATGAAAGTTATTCATCGTTATTTATCGTATTAATACGATGTTTGTAATATATGTATACTGACCATAGATGTCAGATATTTAGATTTACATGTATCTATGTAATAATTATGTGGACCAAGAAGGCACATTTGGGGTTTACCTGTTAAGCCTTCCTGGTATATTTGTATATATGTATTTTTTATTTATTTATTTTATTTTATTTAAAAAAATCAATACCACAGAGACTTGACAGGTTGCCCCAAAGCGTCAATGTGATTATAATACAAATAATAAAAATCTTAAAAATTACAAAAAAAAACATCATAAAAAAATAATAAAAATCATAAATAAAAAAAACATAAAAAAATAATAAAAATCATAAATAAAAAAAAAAAAATATCATAAAAAAATAATAAAAATCAAGTAAAAAATATGTACACAAAATAAAAACAAAATAAAATTTGTACCTACTATTTGAGACTTACCATGAAGTGTAGCACCACTTTGATTCAATAGTAATTTAAAAATAGTACTACAGATTATCAAGTTATAAGCAAACACGTGTACTTATTAATAATTGAATCAACACATATATATTTAGAATTTTGAAATGCTTGTAATGAAAACTGGCATAACTAATCTTTCACATTACCAGAACAACCAACAAAACAACCTTGAAAATCGTTACACATGTGACGTACATACATACATACTTAAGGGAAAGTAGCTGTGCCTGATGGCAAATATTTTAGGTACTATTCTAATCCTCCCCCTGCCTCCACTACTCCATCATCCATTTCACTCACCTATTCCTCTTTCATTCCACTGTAGCATTGAACATGTGTATATGTACATATGTATGTTCTCAAAAACTATTGACAGCTGTCCAAAAATGTTAGTATTGTCCCAGTAAATCATAGCCGCCCCATCTCGACTGATTTTCTTCTACAAAAGACGGATTCTTTCCTCGCTAAAGACCCGGTGTAAGGGTAGTTTCGTCACTTTCCCTTCCGGGGGAGGGTTTTACGACCTATCAAGGGTCGCGGTCCGCTCCCGGATCGTAAAGCGGCTCAAGTCTCGCTCCTCACCTTGGGACGTCTAAATGAACACACCTGATCGTAAAAATCCAGTTAAAAGTCCCTGAAAGCTCCGAGGTGAGAATTTTACTGGCACGTGAAAGTTTTCATCCAGCACTGAACGCCGATCTACGCGAGTCCCTCGGGAACATACACTTCCGCGATTCGCAACTCGTACATATGTACATATGCACGATACTCCATTTTTATTCGCAGAATCGAACCGTTCGTGCTGTTTACACGTGTACCTAATCGTCGAGTGAATTTTTCCGATATTTTTTAATCGTCTTTTTATTCAGCGTCCGCAGAACCCCGTAGCAGATAAAACACGTTTTTGAAATACAGCGTTAAAGGGTAAACACTATCCCTCGCCGGAACGAAGAGAAAGGGGTCAATATAATGCGAGTGGCAAATGTTTGCAAATGGAATCAATGCGCTTGAATATGCAAATCGTCAAATGAACAAAAAAAACCTTCTTTACTCGTACCTCCATATGTATGTATGTACATATGTACATAATGGTCCAGCGATTGTGAAAAAAATCATTGATATGTGACGATTTTTATTGTATAAATAGCTCACCGCAAACACTAAATATATTATGTATTATGTATGTGTTCACATCTGGGCGTAACTTTCGCGTTGCATTTTTACGCAAAGTTTTATTCGCATCCGTTTGTAGAAGGATTTAAATAGTAAAAGCGCGTAAAATGAAATATTTTTTGTAGAAAATTCAATTAACTGTGTAGTAAAAATAAAAATAATAATATCAAAAGTAAAGACGATTTCGTGAAAGGTTTTTAGTTTAAAAAATACCACGGCTGTGGATTCGGTTCAAAATTTACCGACTCCAACTTAAACGATTTTAGTAAGATCAACTTTTCTTGCCAACTTATAAAATTATTATTAATGAAAATAATAGCGATATTCAAAGTATAATAAATTAAAAATCACAAAAAATTGACAAGTAACCCATTTTTTAAACTATTAGTAATGAAATAGGTATGAATAAAAAGTAAGTAAAATCACAGTCTACGTATATGAATTTCATGGTCATGGAACATCTGGCACCCAAAAACTCCATCAATCAAAAGATATCCACGCGAAATATTGTACTAACGAAAACTCGAGTGCCAGATGTTCCGTGATCGAGATTTTAGTGACGTGCGCGAAATCGCTTTTTGAGGAATAATCCGTTAACCGAATTTCGTACACAAACGAATCAATTTAATAAAAAAGTAACAGGCGGAGGAAACAATTGGTTTTGACCACAATACTTCAAAATACGTGCAACTCAACGATTTTATTTATAATGTAATTTAAATTCACGATTTTTATAAAGAAATTGCTTAATTTATTATATCTTTATAAAGAAACTCTTTCGCTCGGTCGCTTTCTTCGTGTATGAGAGTCGTGATTTTCCCGTCTTTTAACTTCCATAATGTGGTCCGTCATGGTCCTCCAGCCCTCTCAACTCAACTACCGTTTATCAGTGGCAGCCCTGGCCTTGTCACTGCATCTTATTGGAGATCGTCCTCTTCCTCTGCTTCCCTCGACGCTTCCTCGATTTTTCCAGGCTCTCCTGGTCTCGCCTCGCGATGTGTCCAAAAAACTAGTGTATATGAACACAAATGGATGATATCCTATCGTCAACCCTCAGCTCTTGCAGGATGGAAGCATTGGTTCAGGGGATTCCAAGCATCCGTCTCCAACACCACATCTCAGAAGCGTATATTCTCTGCGTTTCTCGAGCTCGGACCATCCATAACTCTACTCCATATATAATTTTTATTTTTGTTTTTATTTTTTATTTACATATACCAATACCGATACTATATAAAAGAAAATTAGCGAGACACCTATGTACATATGTAATAGATAATAATTTTTTGAAATTATATTCAAATAGTGGTGACATAGTGGGTAGGATGGTTTTTGACAACTTGATGGAGGAACCGCTTCAACAATGAAATCAGATAAATTAACAAACTCTGATAGGAAACGATCGACTCGGAGTCACAAATATCCAAGTCTGACCAGCAGCATTAAGATTATACTTGGAATAAATTCTTTTCAATCGAGGTCGAACTCACGGGATCGAACCCCTCGGTGCTTAATATCGACGCAACCACCGAAGCATACTGCTGGCTAAATATATGTAGATCGGTCTTTCGATAATTTTAATTATTCTCGGTATTTCAACTTTTAATAGAAATCGTTGTCCCGCTCAACAATCGCTCACTAGATGTTAACCAGTATACCAACTTGAGAAAATAGGTAGCGGCTATTTATAATATCACTAAAAGTTATTTAACCAATGATAAACCAACTGCAAATAATGTAATTTTTTTCACCGTTGCATCGATGGCATGTAGTGAGCGCTGATTGGTCGATTAGTGTTGTTCGCTCATTGGCTCATAGCTTGTTGGTCAGACTGTTCGATTTTTTTTTCATTGAATACAATTTAGTTTTAAATGCAGATAAATTTCAAAACTTGAACGTCGTATAAATTAATTATTTGCCGGTGCCGGTGTGCCCCCCATCCGTATGGGGAACGTTATGATTGCCACCCCTCAGGATTCACCCCGTGGCCCCCGTCCCCAGCGAAATAACCACGGGTTGTTCCATTAATTTTTCTTGTCAATGTGAGATTGTGTGTGGAATTAAAATGGTAAAAGCTTTTGTAATTTATTTAAAGTCGGCTCTGACCGCGAACGCCGGGTCAGGGGTGGGTTTGGTAACAATTCCCTTATCGGTTTTTACGCCATTCGCTCTTCGCTGCGGATAGAAATTAATCGCCATTATCTACTTTCTTTCATTTCATAACGAATGAATTATGCCTACGTACCTAATATATGTACATATACATATATCTATATTTTTATTTTTTTTATTTTTCAGGAGTCGCATTCTAGACGAGCGTCATTTCATGAGCGAATGCGAAATATACCGCATCAAATGGCATCCAAACTCCTGCACGGACTCTCATGTACTCGTCCTCAGCTCTGATAATAGTTTGAAACTCTACGACGTGTGCGATGAAGATCAGCCCTTAAAGCAAGTATGGCGTATCGGACCTAGAAGTGGAAGAATGCCTCTGCTGGCTGCTCTAGGAGATTCTACTGTAGATGTAGATATTGGGTTAGACAATCGTGCAGTCTTGCTCTGTGGAAATGGAAATGTTCGTATTCTTGATCTTTCAGCAACTGAGAAAAGGTATGTTTTAACATATATTCTAACAATATGTATATAAAACAAAGTTTGTTTATATTATTTTTTTGTTATACTTTCTACTTGTAGTAGACTGACCATAGATGGTCCGTTGCGGATGTATCCTTCGGCTGATGATAATTATGGTCTTGAATCTTGTTCTGTATTGATGTTGAATGAACATTTCATTTGTGTTGCAACATGTGGAGGCACTCTTTATCACTGCATTCTATTGCCTAATGGAGAATTTGAAAACTCGGTATAAAAATTTTATAAAACACTTTTTATATGTTTCGAAAAATATTTTATTATAATACCTATAGTTGAATGCTGACCAACGCCGATCGGGGTTTTGCCAACAAGTCCATGAGCCTAAAATACGCCGATAGGCGATGTTTTTTGAGTATGCAAAAAATAAACAAGAATACTATCAGCTAAGCCTTTCCAGGTAGCATTTAACATGGGTCGTGTAATTCGTGTCAATGTTTATAAAGACTGGTTTACACTGGAATTTTTGAATTTATAACCATAGCAGAATTTCTCGATGGAAATCCCTAACTGCTGAGTATTTTAGATTGTGGCTTGGCAATTTAGATTGTGAGCATTACATTTTAACCCTTTGAATGCTGACCAACGCCGTTCGACGTTTTGCCAACGAGTCCATGGGCTTGAAAAACGCTGATAGGCGTTGTATTTTGAGCATATACAAAGTAAACAAAAATACTACCTGCTAAGCCTTTGCAGGTAGCATTGAAAAAAAATGGATGAACATGGGTCGTGTAATCCATGTCATTCATTTGTCAAAGTTTATAAAGACTCGCTTACACCGGAATTTCTGAATTTATAAGCATGGCAGAAATACCCGGTGGAAATCCCTAACTGCCGAGTATTTTAGATTGTGGCTTGGAATTTAGATTATGAGCATTACATTTTAACAACAATGAAGAAGATGGAACTAGTTTTGAAAATTTACATTCATTATTAGACTCCATTTGTTTATTTTATATTGTTGCAAGATATATTAGAAAGTCTAAACACACCTTTACAAAACTCGAAATGCTCGGCGGTAGTTATCTAGGGTTTGTTTGGATTAGCTACAATTTTTATACCTGATTTCTAAATAATTCTGGTTGGAAATGTTGGCGAAATTTTCAGCGTGGTGACTTTCAACATAAAAGTCATCAGCACTCAAAGGGTTAATGCTTTCATATTTGTTCAATTTCAGAGTAAGAAAACTTTTCAGGAACCGAGTAAATGGGGAGATAGAAGTTCAAACCGTAATCTCTGCAATAACTACGTTAGTATTGATTTATAAAATGATTTTAATTTTATATGATTTACATTAACAATTGGTTTAATTCTAATTTTCAGTCTCACATTGAAACATCTCAACATCCAGTTGATTTGACTCATTCGCTCTATGTCATTGAAGCCATTGAGCTAGATCTCGGATTAACTTTGGATGACAATGACCCCTCTCATACCTGTCCGATACATTTAAAAGCTGTAAGTCTATGCCACTAACATAGTGTGTGTATTATTTCACTGTTGTTAATTATGAACCGTTCATTTAGGATGAAGGAACAAAGAATCGCTACTTCTGCTATCATGAAACTGGAGTACATATTATCACTGTGCCAATAATCGATCAGTTGCAAAAGTTCTTCAGTAGTTCTGATGGTACGTATAGATTGCTCTCGTGATTGTCGAGTTATTTAATAAGTTATATGTATATAAGTGAAATAAAACATTTCAGGATTTAGTGTTTTAAAGTACATTTAAGGAATTGAAAGATAAATCATAATTTTTGTATGTAATATTTTAATTTGTCTGATTAAAATTACAGAAAATTTAGCTGATATTCTTCCCTCGCTGAACTCTACTAGTACAATTGAATACATAATATGCACTAAAACATCTAAAATGGAAAATATCAACCCACCTGCCGGTATCTGTGTCACTTATTCCACACATGCTCTGATATCAATACTTGCCGATGGTCGCTTAGTCGTTAAACCCTTGGATGTGAGTGGTCCTGGAGAGATGTTGTTCAATGATTCTCTCGATGCAATCAAAGCTGATTCATCTTTGAATAGAAGCAATCTAACAATGTCGTTGAATGAGGCAAGTCTTCAAAACACTCAACGGTTCATCAAACTTTAATATATGCCTACATACAAATGAAATTAATGTCATACTATTACAGATGCACAAGGTTCCTTTCAATAATCAAATACATCAGTTGCTTAAACATGAGCTTTCTCAACCGTTGCTTAAAATGTCGAGCAATACGGAACCAGACGCTCAAGAATGTTTTGAGGTATACTTTTGGACAATTTTCAATTGTAATATATGTATAAACATGACTTTTACTTACTTTGTTCAATTCAAACAGTTGCTTAGTCACGCTACACATGTATTCCGTGAAGAATATTTTTCTAAAATTGAACGAGCTCGTAAAGAATTAGAAAGAAGAGGAAAAACTTTACGTCTTTTGAAAAATTTACAACTGCAAGAGATTGAAGAATGGCAGTGTAATCGTGCAACTATCAGCTCCGAGACCGAACGCTTGAATGAAAAGTGTAAAACAGCTCAACATATACAAAAGGACTTGAATGAAAGGTTATCTATTTTACTTATAATCTTTTGCTTACACTTAAACGTCACTTTATATTTTAAATGTGTTCTTCAGGTGTAAGAAAGTCCTACGAGCTTTGCGTAAGAAACAATCGACTCCGTCCCATGCTGAAAAGGAGATGACTGATCAATTAGAAGAATATAACAAGAAGATGCCAAAGCTAATGAGTGAATTCTCGAAAATTAAACAAAAGATTGACATACAAAAAACCCAAGTATTATATAATATATTATAATCATCTACAATTTCATGAATTCTCATCTTTTTCACGGAAATTCTAATTGAATTTGCTTTTGCCCATTTTTAGATGCATAATTGGGATGCAAGTCGAAAGAAAGAAGAAATCTTCTTAGGAAAACATCTCACTGAAATCATCAAAAACACTTTGGGACAACAGTAAGTGCAAATATAATCATTACAATAAAATGTTATTGTAATTTTCATTGTTCTTACTATATTTTTATGATTTTCAGAACGGGGCAAATAAAAAACTTGATTGAAAAAGTGAATTTTATGAAGCAGGAAGTTGGATTGGATTAATGAGATTTTACTTCTTTAACAATTGTTTGATTTTTTTAATATACATTTTGATAATAAAAATTTGCGCATTTTATCTATTGTTTTTACTAATAGAACACCACAAATTTATCAAAAATTAATGTATGTGAAGTAAATTAGTAAAAGATAACCATTAATTTTTATTATTTATTAAAATAATTAAATACAATGTAAAATATACAGTCACAAACTTTTATATCACTACCACTGGTCGTTTCATAAAGTTTAATTTGGTCCCAGACCCCAGTGCCAATTAACTCTTAAAAGTTTACAAAAATATTGAAATGTAATATAAAATGATTTTTTTTTTGTACGCTAGACAAAATGGAATCAAAATACAAATAGGAATGTTAATTTACATCCTAAGTAAAACTCATTGGAATAAGCGTAACTGATACACTTCAAAACAAAACATATCATGTGTAATATAATATGATTAATCAACAATACAGTATAACAAACTAGAAATTATGTATGTTTTTTTTAATTATCATTCTCAAATCAATTTAATTATCATTCTCAAATGAGTATTTTTGTACAATTCTCTCAATATTAAAAAAGTATGATTTACAGATATTTTAATTATTACATTAAGCGATTGTTATCAGATTAATGACTTAGATGATAGAATAAACAAATAAGTAACTAATATGCTTGTCATCCTAAAACTCAATTCGAAACCCCAGTGCATATTCTTAACACAAAAAAAAAGCAATACGTTATTACATAAGCTGACTTACAATAGTTGCCGTAATTCTAATGTATAATGTAAAAAAAGAATTGCATATTTCAGTATGAAATAATTAATGATCGATGAGAGGTCCCCAGAACATCTTGGAAACCCGTCTTTCATCGTCTGAAAAGAAAAAGTCTTTTCCTAACTTAACAAACTCTTTTGTTGACAATTTTCCATCCTGTAAACAAAATACATATTTAATATATATAGTTTTTAAACGAACATTTTAGTTTATTATAAATAATTCTAACTTACTCCATTTTTATCAATAATAGCAAACGAGATGGCAGCAGTCTCTTCCGTTAATCCGAGACACTTAAAAAATAATTTGAATTCATTCACAGAAATGAACCCAGACTTGTCTTTATCCACAGCCTGCAAAAACAATGAACATTATTAATACAATTGAACTATAATTTGCTTTAATACAAATTGAAATAAAATGTTCACCTTGAATATGTATGGCAGGAAATTATGTACTCTCTTCTTCAACTGCTTATCGTTGAGCACATGATCCATATCAGCCAAATACTGTTCAACGGTAACTAAATTATAAGGAGAAATTTCTCCCAATTGTTCCTCCCATGTCAACTACAAAGACAAATCATTATTAAATTTCACAAATCAGTGTTACCGTTCGTACAAAATGAATAAGAAATGCTTACCCGAACAACGCTAGCGAATTCTTCAGCTTGTTCTTCATTCAAATGGCCAAGATCTGAAAATCTTTTTACCAAAATCTGATAATCGTCGTATGAGATTACTCCGTCCTTATTCAAATCCAGCAATCCATGGAAAGTACGCATTTTGCGTCTCCAAAAATCTGACTGCAAAGACAAGAGATTGCATTTATATTATATATCTTACAATTCAGATTAAAATTAAGGGCAAGTGTCGAATATTTTAGATTACACACCCTTTCCAATCCTTTGCGTTCAGTGTCGGAATCAGACTCGGAATCCGAGTCACTCTCATCTTTCTGATTCTGCTCTCTTTCAGACGCAGCTCTTTTACTGTAATTTCTTTTCGTTATGGAAAACTGAGCAGACGGGATCAAATTACTCTTATTGCCTGAGCTAAGTTTTGTTAGATCCAGTGGACAGCTTCCACCAGAACATTGCATCGAACTTGTTGTCGGCAAAGACCTCTGCAATAGACACAAACAAAACATTATTTATACAGCACAGTAAGATTAAAAAACACATGAACAGCAATATTTATATACAATTCATACATCCTGTTTACATATACTACAAACACTTACGTCAGATTGTGCATATGCACTGGGTCTCTGACGATCCCGAAAGTTGGTTGAGAAGTCGTCAGTTTTGAGACCCTGTGAATTCATTTAATTGTATTCATTATTAACAATCAACAAACGATCCACGATAACTTTTCTTCAATTGCTTCATGAAACACCAATTCATCATGTCACACTCGGAACGGTTATAGTTTTGCCTGTACATATGTACTTCCTAATAAAGACCCGCATTGTAATGATATATGTATGATTGGTCACTATGTGCATACTTACTAACCAAATAAAAGCATAGTTTTAACTTGACCCAATTCACTTTGTTATCATGAAATGTACGGTAAGTTGTACAAAAATTATCTAGTTATTACTCAAAAACTTCCATGTTCTAATATAGTATCATAAATCGTATTTATTTAATGTACTTCTCAAAATAGAGGTCAGGGAAGTTTTGAAACTACATATGCTGTTACCGTCACGTACTCCTTATATATTGAATGAATAATAAACAAACTAAAAACACAAACAAATCATGACTCAATTTAAGATAAGATGAAAATACATATTACCTACATAATATAATGCATAAACAATTTCGATGTTTTACCAATCGATCATACTTTCAGCTACTTTAAAACAATAAAAGAGTTTTCTAAATGAAATTATCACACCTGTTAATACCAACTCGATTAAAACAAACAAGACGGCCTTCAAATATGTTCAAAAGAGAGTACATATTTGTTTTACAGTGACACTATTGGCATTTCGTTCCAAAGTTTTCAAATAGAATTGCAAACTGTTTTTCATATACATATAAGCAGTTTCATTTAAATTTCCTGCATTAATAAATATTGATACATGCGAGGAAGGTTCCCATTTGACCTCTATTACATATAGCCGAATGAATAAACGTTATTTGAAAATGAAAGTAAACGCATTACACATACTGCGTAAACAATATTCCACCTACAACAGAGTCTGTTGCATGTGTAAATACAGGCTCAATTTTTTACATTGAAATATTTGAAGAACAAACTTACGAGATGTCAAAGTTTCACTTTTCAAACATGTTGTACATTGTACACATTTCATAAAACCACAACTTATCTCCATACATGTTTACAAATTCACATACTGTGCAATTTTAATCAACACGTTATCACTTCTATGGTCGTATATTTGGAACATTGGTGGATGATAGCGGTTTTAATATATCTTATGTGTACGTTGTTATACCATACTCGTGTGTTTACAATCAATCTAGAAACAAATAATAATAAAATACAATTCAAATACGCTGTTATGTTGTACTTTGCCTGCATTGAGCAATGCTTGGATATATGTTTCAGCCGAGAACATATACTTATTTTCAATTGAATAACTTCAAAGTCCAACTCAAATGGTATTATAGTATAATAAACCCATAACATACATTTATTATTCAATAAATCGTATAAAATATACGATTTAAATACAGTTTAATATTAGTTAATACTCAGAAGAACCGAAAAGTTAACATCTTTCGTAATAAAATAGTAGTCAGTTAGTGATTGGTCTACTTATTGTATTCAAATTAAACTCATTGTAATGGCAAATCTATATGAATGGACTTGACACAAAAACCTGTGAAATACACTTACATACATATAAGCAGTGGCGTAACTAAAAAAAATTGGGCAAGCATGCAAATATTAGCAAAAAGCCCCCTTTTCATATTATTTTCATTAAAATTAAATTGATAATCGACTCAAATAATTTAAATGTTCTTTTTCCTCGCCTCCAAAGTCGTAAATTCTGCAATTACATCTTTCAAAGACATGTTCAATCAATAATATTGCTAATTCAATGAGCCTCAGTTGAATCGTTGAATTTCTTTTAGTCTTCTATTAATGTTAATTTACTAAAAGTTCTTTCAACACAGTGACCGGCAAAGTGAAAAATAACAAAAAGGCCGTGTACACTTCAGTGAATTCGCTTTCCATAGTTTGAAATTAACAAATCCGAAGACTGTTTAATAGACATTGTTGTTGATAACTTCTCAACAAAGTTATAACAACTTGAATAATTTGAAAGTCCAATTGATTTGTGAACATTTCAGAGTGTTTGTTTTCGAGTACCGAGCACTGGTTTAAAATTTCTGCATCTGGCATCTTCAAAATCTTATTAGGATGTAAAAATTTGAAATATTTGTTCACTGTTTGCATTGCGATGAAACGTTCATTTATTTGGACTAGAATTCTATCAATTACATTATAAAACTCTTCAACTTCAAATAACTGTTCGTCGTTTTGAAAACGATAATGAGAACTTACCTCATTATAATGTCGTAATCATCACCATAATCGCTCTTTGTCTTTTTGTCTGGAAATCACTACACACTTTCCAATTTCTTGATATTATTTATTTATATATTTATTTAAAGTTTGGACCGTTGTAGCATTACAGGAATTCCTAATGCGCCACAATGGTCAAAAATATAACAGAAAAGACAAGAAACAAAATAATAAATTAGACATATATTATATATTAGATATATCTTTCTTCATACGAATGTCTCATTAATCATATGAAAAATTTTACGACTTACAAGATTTTTATTTGAAAAATGTATAGTATTTTTATTTTAAAACGTTTTGGTCCGCATGCCTTTTTTTCGTAAAACTTGTAAGTGTTCCGAGCAATTCCGGAGTAAACCCTAAGAAAGACGTACTAGTAAGTAGTAAAGTGTTTGTGTTCCAAGTATAATCCATCTTTTCTTCCTATGTAATTGTTCAAATACGTTTAATAAGTGATTCCAAAAATGGAAAAGTATATCAAAAACATTGTTCCATCCGATATCGTTTAATTCAAACATTCCCGCCAATTAGAAAGGCGTCTGAACGCTTGCACCCGCCAGTTGGCCGTGACTCAGTGTGTGTTTATGGCGAGTTCACAGCCAATGTCTGACTGTTTTTGTTGTTGTTTTCACACTGCCATAAATAGATATTCCCCGCAGACTGTGGGCATCAACCAGGGTAAAAAGTTCACAATGCGACACCCACGCGACGCATCGATGATGCACTGTCTGAAGATAATACAGAATTTTGTACATTTACATGCACTGCATGACTGCCAAAAGTTTAGTCAACACAGTCGAGAAAAACCTTGAACTACAAGAGTATTGTCTGAACAACAGGAAAAGCTGAAGCAGTATTAGAAGTTGTATAGAATACATATCAACTTGGGTCGATGGCCGCGATTGGGCAACAAAACCTTGGTTATCATAACAAGTGGGTACCAAAATGTCTGGCATTAAGCATGACATAATATCGCTACGCTCTATCAAGCACGTATCTTCTCCCTACACTCTCTTCACTCTTCAATTAGTCAATATTCATTTTATGCTACGGTGACCTCTAAACATGCTTACCATTTCTATATCACGTATTACACTTACATGAAAAGTAAAAGTGGTTACTTTGGACCTGATGTATTTTTTTTTATATATAATATACAAAGGCAACTGATCGTTTCTGTTATTGTTTTTTATTTATTACACCAAGGGTATATTCGAATCGCAATATATTTTTTGTTGTTTACAATTTCAAAGACCATTTATGTAACATTTTGAATTCTTTAAATTTTATTTGATTGTTTTTTGTGTTTACCTACCCACTCTTGATTTGTGCCAACTGTTCACATGCAAAAAATAGCCGTAGAAAAACCGGTTTACCTCAACTCCTATCTGATTAAAACATTCAAAAATGGTACCTCTATTCACTTACAACAATTAAAAGTATTTTTGTCAAGGTAATATTATATCATTTAGTCTGCGTGTACATATAAAAAGATCTACAGAGGCGAAAATACATCATAAGTGAAAGTGAATCGTTTTATTTACAACGTCTCATTGAGACAAAATTTATGTTTACACAATGGCTTTCTTTTCTTTCGACATAATTTCAACCTTTATGGATTTAAATGATTTTTTTTTAATATCAAAATTACTATCATTAGCCTATCTCATTTGCTACCGCGGGCAAATAAAACTGGTTTACCCCTTCGAATCAATAAGACCTTTGTTTCTATGGATCGATTAATGTTGAATGTTTTCATAGCTGGCAATTACGGTAGTAAAAATCATAAAACAAACTGTAAATCAGCTAATTATAAGATGCTCATCAGCGTCCACTAATAAAAGTGACAATTGATTCACCATTAAGTATCGAAGTTTTCTTCAGAAGTATTGTGAAATCTTTGAATTTTTATACAGCAATAAAGATTTCGGTTACTAAAAGCAATATAAGATTAAGATACTGTTGCGTAGGGATGGGTGGAGGATCCAAGTAAAATGCCAAAGTCGTTACACAGCATTTATTGGTGATTAAGGATATACACGCACTGGCAATGCTCCGTCCAGAATGTCTTGATATCGCCTAAGTACCGCCTTATAACAAATAGGCCGCTCAGGACATCTTCGACGTCCGGTTACTTCCCTATTGTTTAGGCATGTACCCGTATATGTATTCCCACGACACTCGGTCCCACGGTATCGGTCACTTCTGAGAAGGGACCAATAGCGGCCAATTCGGTGGCCATTGTTTAGCCTACTTGTACTTAGTCCAGAGATAATCCTTGAAACCAATTATAATGGTCACACAGTCTCTTGGATGCTACTCGGCCTAATCCGATTGCACTTACTCGGCGGTGTACGTAACAATACTATAAGACTAGGAGATGATATCATTTACTACCCTGAAATCTCTCACTACTGAGATTAACGACAGGACGAGTAGCCATTCCAGGTCAGTCCCTCACCATAACAAAAACTTTTATATATTATATAATACGAGTTGCTCACATCTACATATTTCACATGCAATGACTATAAAACATGATCAACATACAGCCTTCCTTGGACAGCTGTCTACATGAGCAAAGTCACGTAATTTAACGATACTCAACTACATATGTATGTGTATAAGCAATTTCATTTAAAGCAGCCTTAAAACAGAAAACCCCATAGCCATCTAAAACAATCACAACATGTTTTTGTATAATATAAAATAGGATGACGTTAGGTTGCGACAAGAATCTTATGTTGTTTATATATGTATGTATTCTACGTAAGCAGACAACAAATCTAATTGTGTAACGCGTATTGTGGTAAACATCCTATCAAAATAAACAAAAATTAGTTCAACTACTTTAATGTAACCAATTACCGAAACATTGCACAACTAACGAGCACCTACCGTTACGATAGCATTGTCAACGAAAAAAAAACCAAAACAACATACACCTAATCGTTCCTAACATCAACAACAACAAAAACAAACAACATACGTGCGCGTCTAGCCAGAATATCTCCTTGAGCAGTAAATATGTAGGACGTTCAAGATGAGGACAGCTCACAATTTATCATTCACCTCGACTAAAAAGCTATCGAATCCAAATGTTTACTTGATTGAAACAAAAAAAAATACTGTCTGATGACGGGCAACAAGGGCAACGAGTGTCGCATCCCGTCCTTATTAATCGAACCACTTGAGATACTGTGACCTCGTTGTAAAATTTCGCCCGGTTTCTGTACCCTGAAATCCACTGGAACCACTTTGTCTGACGCATCTGCTGATTGCTATATTATTCCAATGCATTCGGTAGCCTTGTTTCATCTGACAAAAGCTCATGTTTTTAATATTATTTTAATGTTTTTGTCCTTGTGAAATGAAGGCACATGCGCACATATCGCGACATTGTTTCATATTGAACAAGTATCAAACATGATAAAAGCAAATTTTAATTCAACGACTTTTCGGCAAAATTGCTTGCACTCATTTGGAAAAATTTCATATTCGATGGACTATTAAAAAAATATTCAAACATTTTTTTACAGAAACTAAACTACATTAGCTAACAATATTTTTATTATTATTATTATACAACATCAATTAATCAAACAGATTGCTCCAAACTGACGAGTGTGCTAAAAAGGTTAAGAAAGAACAAAAGGAAAAAAGTACATGAAATTTTACAATTAAAAATACTTAAATAAAGGAAAGATAAATAAATAAACATGACATAAAAAAAAATTCTTAAAAAGTTCATAACTAAACAAACTAACTCAACCTTTCTAAATGGTCGCGACTTCCGTAACTTAGGAAGTGGTGCAGAGAATGAAGAGAGATGTGACAAATGTCAATGGCACCATCCAGTGAATTTAAGAAACGGAGGCCACGAGCAATGGGAGAATAACAAAAAGGCACAGTTCTAGCCAGAGGAGTGTGAAAAAGGGGACGATGGCGGGTCCATATCACACTTTCTTAAGTATAAGTGCATAAGTAAGATATAAGTGCTTAAATGTTTTATTTGTCATCAAACTGATTATACGTTTGCATTTTGGAAAATATACTAGCTTGTGCAAACATACTAGATGGGGGAGGCTGCTTTGATGGTTGGCAAATATCGAGAAGTTATCGCATATCTGGTATTAAATACGGTTGGGAAGGCTTTTACATGAATATGGATTTAGTTGAGTTATGCATCTCCTCTCAAAAGCTCGTAACCATGTCGATGTTGTACAAAGAGGCGATCTTCGTACTAACATTTGAGCCATACTCGTAAATTCGCCAATTTACATCAGGCACAAGAATTACACTAAATAAAGTTATCTTTCAATTTATTATGTTTAAAAATAAATATTACGTATGTACATATGTATGTTCAAATTTGTAGTAATAAAATAAAGTTTATATACTATTTAATATTTTTAATGTGTACTTCTATTTTCGACAAAAAATGAGGAGGAGGCACAGAAACATATACATAAAACGAAAAATGGGCCACGGACAAAAAATGTTGAAAAAAGCTGGTCTAAAAGATCATAGAAGAGTAATTTAACCAAGGTGATGGCTATAAATAAATTGATATGGAAGCGAGGATAAATTAATCGTGTGTGGATAGATAGAGTAAGTGCAATTTAAATAATACCCACAGATACATAAGTCATAGAAGAAAGCAGAAGAGGCAAATTGTGTGAATTACATGGAACAAAATCTTATTTATATAGATTTTTCTTAGATACTTCAAGTCATTGACAGCTGATATCAGATGTATTTATAAGCAAAAACAGGAAGAGGTTAAAAGATAATATCATTGGTGAAGAACAACCGTGATGGAAGATATTGCAGAGCTGGCAAGCAGGCTGTGATAGAAGTATGTACATAGAAGAATGAACGGATGAGCAAACAAAACTAGAAGGTATCCAAGAGAATTTATTAAATGTACGTTAACATTTTATTTTTATATACCAGAAAGGCCTAACAGATAAACCCCAATGCGCCTTCCTAGCCAATTACAAACATTGCAGCATTTTTAGTACATGAATCGCTGTATTTCGAGAAGCTGAAGAACACTAAATTAGCAATTAATTAATGCATATAGACATCTATGGATTTAGACTTGTACATAATTTTTTACATATTGTCATAGAAGTAGAATGGATAGAATCGCTCTCAGCCTCCAAAAATGTTGCTACAAAAACTCTGTGCGGCAGAGTTTGTTCATTGTTTGCTAAACTTCGTCTCTCTCTCTCTCTTGTCTCTCCTCTGACATTCCGTCTCTCTCTTCGATGGCTCGCTTTTAGACGGTACTTTTGTTAACAATGACCATTCTATACATTCTACTTCTATGCATATTGTACATAAATCAAATTCAGATATTTGTGACATAGCGGGTAGGATGGTTTTTACCAATTTGATGGAACCGTTTCAACAATGAAATCAGATACAATGGCAAACTCTGATAGGAAACGATCGACATGGAGTCACAAATATCCAAGTCTGACCAGCAACATTAAATATTAGCACGGGATCGAACCCGGTAACCTCTCAGTGCTTAGCATAAACGCAACCATCGAGCCATACTGCTGGCTAATTATCTGTTTTTGTAATACGTATACATATTACAAACAGATAATACTGACGGAATGTTAGACAGATAATAATAAGGAATGGAATGGATATAAGTTGAGCAAGGCAGACATAATAAAAATAGCTAAAAGAATAGCACACACATTTTAAATAAAATCAACGCAATTGATTGCCAATATTCGAGCGAAATCCGACTGCTGTTGACTCTGGCGTCCTCTTTAGAGTTCAATGATTTCACTGTTTACAGTTTTACGCCATTTTAACCAACCAACTCGGAACTGCACTACGCAACTCTCCTGTACGCACGAATGGTTCAAAACCACGTTTTCTCAAATTTTCAATGACGATGATAGTTGACATTTATCATTAGACAGAACGAACGTTCGGTAAACAGTCGTGAGATTTTACTTCTCGTACACGGCATGTACGTTTGAAATTAAATGAAATGTTTTAAATACACTCGAGGCATTCACACCGTACATGATCGCATTCATTTGAATGATTAAAAAGTGCATCATCGGATGCAAACGACCTGCATTACGAGCCAATGACCGTTGATGACAATGCTTGTTGAAAATCTTGGGTTTCGATTTGCGGTCGAGCTAAAGTTTCAAGGCGATGTTGCACAATGCACATACAAAAATAAACAAGACACCCAAAACCATTGTTGGATATTTGGTATCAAACTTTTATATTTTTTAATTTATACCAGGAAGGCCTGATAGGTAGACCCAATACGCCTCCCTGGCCAGAAACATTTGATACAAAGTATTATTACTAGTCACCGGAGCCTGAGGGGGCCGTGTATTGTTCAAATGTTGTAAATGCATTGTTAAAGGTTTGCCGAACCTTTTTTACAAAGGATTTACAACAATGGAACAATGAGCGGCACCTTGGCTATCCTACCTCTAATTATTAGTATTGTACTAATAGGGTGACCGTCACCGCGCCGAATGTTAAAAAATCGAAAATGTTCGTTTACCATGCATACATATGAAAAATGGTTAGTATATATATATATATATATATATATATATATATATATATATATATATATATATATATATATCAGTGGCGTGCGGTAAAACTGTCTCTCCCTCCGTCGTACATCCTCACTTAATTTGCGCGAGCAGGATACAACAGGAACAAGAGGAATAGGCTTTTCCTCCCGTATCCTGCGCGCGCACATTAAACAAGGCTGTATGACAAAAAGAGAGATAATTTCACCGCATGCATATATATTATATATACATAGCACCGTTTACCATGCACCTTTTTTTTATCTTTCGACTTAAGATCATTCGATTTTCGATCTTTGCCTTCCGATATTTGCTTCTTCGATCTTTTGACTTTCGGTGCCGTGAGGTAGACCCGTACTAATAATACTTGTATCAAATCAATTAATATCCACAAAGACATCTATGGTCAAATTTGTAAATTTGACCATAGATGTCTTTATAAATTCGAGATTGCTGAAAACTCGAGATTTTGCGAGAAAATGGATAAGGTTGCCAATTATTTTGGAACCGTTTCAATGAAAATCCAGATAAATTGGCAAACCCAGATAGGAAACGATCGACCTGGAGTCACAAATCCAAGGTCTGGCCAGCAGAAACCGGTGAAATTTGAACCCGTGACCACTCTGTTCAAAGCATTATATGCTAACCCCTAGTCTGTTCTGCTATTTATGAATGTTCTAGAAGCTTCTTCCTGATACGAATTCAAAAATAATAAATCCTGCATCGTACGCGTGTTCAAGTTTGATAAAAGAATAACCAAAACAAACATCGCAGATAACCTGTCGATAGTGTGACCGCTGGAGAGCTGTACCGCGTGCTGGAGATAATTTATGTAAATATTTCGCACTAATACTAATCGAAATTTGCCATATTTGAGTTCAAAATGTCACCATTAAGCCACCCGCATCAAACAACTCCTTAAATTTATCACAACTAAGTTGCACAGACATGTGGAAGTGAAATTGAACACTCGTTTTCCAATTGCGATAACACTATCAACGTGTACGACAAGTTTTCGAATAACCCAAAACTTTCAGTAACATTTGTTAAATTGAATATACAAAAGTTCATAATATAAATTCCAAATAAAGAACGAGTTAGAGTACGTTTGTAAATACTATTTTTTTTATTTATTTAAGCTATTTATAAATAAAATTATATCATAATAAATTGAGGACAAGTTCGATAACACGCGACAAATGCTGAGCCGACTTGTCAATAACCGCTGGTAAAATTGCACATTTTGCATAATAAACGCATGTTACAATATGTATACCTTTGTAAATCGTAATCTATATTGTGACATATAGAAATAGGTATATGTCGTATATGTATAGAAAATAATCTAATCGTAAGTGAAAGGTTCTCAAAAACATGTGTAAAAACCATAGGTCAAATATTCGAAATAAAAATAGCCTAAAACAGATTGCATAATAACAAGTGACCCCCCATAACCTGATGATTGGACTCCAATCGCGAATTTGCGTAGTTGATATATTTATCTGTGAATACAATGCATTTTTTTTAGCAAAAATTTCAGCTTTTTTGAAAGCGATAAAATTTATAATGCAATGTTTTGATCAGTGTCTAAGTATCGTTATCATTTATAAATAAAAAGCAAGAATACATATAATAACATTAAAATGTAATATGAGTTTATAACGTTATCTGATTTACTGCAAGATTATGTATATATGGTAACTGAAGACTTTCAAAGTGACCGAAACGACAACTTTAGGCCTGCATTTATGACCCAAGATGGATGATTTGATTGACTGTTGTCAATTCCTTAGAAAAAACTTTTTTTTATGTTTTAATGCTTTGAACACTAGTGGTGGAGCCTGTTGTTATTTGAAAAGCATCCATCGACCGCCTAAGACTAATTATAAGGTCTAAAGCCCGGACCCTGAGGGGGCCGTCCATTGTTCAAATGTTGTAAATGCATTGTTAAAGGTTTGAACAATAGACGGCACGCTTCCGGTCCTACCTCTAATTATAAAAACCTGGTCTACCTCACGGCACCGAAAGTGAAAAGGTCGAAAAAGCAAATATCGGAAGGCAAAGATCGAAAATCGAAAAATCTTAAGTCGAAAGATCAAAAAAAAAGGGTGCATGGTAAACGGTACTATGAATATATAATATATATATCAGTGGCATGCGGTGAAATTATCTCTTTTTTTGTCATACAGCCTTGTTTAATGTGCGCGCGCAGGATACTGGAGGAAAAGCCTGTTCCTCTTGTTCCTGTTGTATCCTGCTCGTGCAAATTAAGTGAGGATGTACGACGGGGGTAGAGAGAGAATTTTACCGCACGCCTCTGATATATATAGGAACCATTTTTCATATGTATGCATGATAAATGAATATTTTCGACTTTTTCACGGTCACCCATGACAACCCTACGATCAGGTCTACCTAACTGTCTATAAGTCATCGATATGCTTAGTTGTTACTCGAAATTATAGGAAAGATCAAAGCAATGTATTGTTAAGAAATCAATATTACTTAAAGAAACAAAAACAGTTCAGTTGTTTTCCTACAATTTTTGTACTGTAGTCCACTGTGCATATTTGTATTTAATACTACATATATTTGTATACTAAAATTATATACATACATACATATGTAGATATTTTTTAAACATAATTTGAATAGCCATAATAACATAATAGAATGTTTAGCACCGAGAGGTTACCGGTTTCGATCCCCTGCTAATCTTTAATACTGCTTGTCAGACTTGGATATTTGTGACTTTTAGTCAATCGCTTCTTACCAGAGTTACCCAATTTATCTGAGTTCATTGTTAAAACGGTTCCTCCATCTAATTAGCAAAAACCATCCCACTCGCTATGTCACAAATATCTGAATTTGATTTATGTACAATATGTAAAAATGTATGCACAAGTCTAAATTCGTAGATATCTCTATGGATTAATTAATTAATTGTTAATTTCATGTTTATCAGCCTCCCGAAATACAACGATTTATGTAATAAAAATGCTGCAATGTTTGTAATTAATTGACTAGGAAGGCGCATTGGGGTCTACCTGTTAGGCCTTCCTGGTATATATCTATATTTACATATATGTAAAATAAAATATTTGCATTCACAACAAACAACTTCCCCTTCACCTTTGCCAAAAATTTTTAACGTGAATAATTTATACGATTCTCTTATAAGAATTAAATTTCAAATCAAATGTTTCAAAATGTCTATACCCTTCAGGTATAAACACAGATTATCTAAACACAATCTGCTTTAGGTCATCGACTTTAGAGAGTCTTTAATTAATATTATGTATTAGATGTATTATGAACATTTATAAGGATTGTAAATAGGTTTTTGAGCTCTTTTTCCTATTATGCTTTAGATTAACATTAGAATAATATAATACTGTGATTTCTAACCAAATTAAATTAAATTGTAAAATAGAAAATGATCAGTAGATCAGTAGCTATTAAAATAGATATAAGATGTATTGTGAACATAATTTCGTAATAATAAAAAGCATTTAAAAATCAAAAATCAAATCAAATGTTTCTCTAAAAAATATATATGTACCTATTTAACAACTTGCTATTGTTTGACAAATTATTGCGAATCATTATAAATATAATATGTATGTATGATAAATTGATAACGTTACAGTTTCGACATTGAAAAACATCTACCAACACGTGAAACATTTTAAAAACCAACTGCTTCAACACAAAAATTCTGCACAACACATTCGTAATAAAACAATCTATCAATAATTCTCAAAGTACATATGTATATACATAATAAAAAAAAACATCAAACAACATTCTCGTCAAGAGTGACAAAATCAACAACCGGAATGACAAACGAAATTTATTCAAAACACGAAAACCACTATCTAACTTATTGTAGATTTTTATCACGCACCTTCAATGGATTCGCAAAACCGAATTCGTTTCATGATTAATTCATGGCTTAATTAAAATGTATCAAACATGCAACTTTCGAACACAACAGTCGGAATCATGAGGATTAAAACAAATAATAAAATAAAAAAAGCTTGTAAAAAGACATGGCATATGTGTGAAAAAAAAGAGAAAGGACGCGTGGAGCGCCACTCGTACAAGTAGGTACATATGTAGATAGAGGTAGAAGAAAAGTGCTCACCTTAAAAGTAATGTGCGCGGAAGAAATGTTGATAGTAGATATCCTGTCGAGGGAGATACGAGACCCGAAGCGCAACAATTTGAAAGCCATGTTGAAGTCCTGGATTACATCCAAACAGAGATGAGAACTGATTGAGTGATGATTCGAGGGTTGTCGACCACGTCGCAGTCAAATGGTCCGGAGCCCGCGGCAGCCGGCCGACGTGTACCACAAACCAGAAACCCAAATCTACATCACAACCACCCAACCGCGATACAACTACAACGAGCACAACAACCAGACGTGCAACATTGCCTCAGTGGTTCATAACAGTTGATGTAGAGAGCCGCATGTGAGCTTTATATAGTGGGTTCGGTGGTTATTGGTCACAAAGCGCTTGCCTATGTTACGGGGACGAGAAGGAGATGGTGTACAAATATTATAGTCATAGTTTTTTATAAGATCTTCTTTTAATAGTAGTAAGTATACACGAGATTAATGTACAAGTTTGTATTACACGTTACTAGTTAGTAGTTTACTAGTTAGGCAGTTTAATCACAAGTGCCTTGTAAGACTGTTCAGTTACACTATTCAATCGCAAGTGATTAGTAAGAGTGTTTGATCGCAAGTTACTAGTTAGAGTGTTTGATCGCAAGTGATCAGTCAGAGTGTTTGCATATAGCCAGCAGTTTGGCTTAGTGATAGCGTATATATTTAGCATCACTGAGGTCATAGGTTCGTGTCCTCGCCACTGCTGGTTAGATTTGGGGGTTTTGTGACTCCAAATCGATCGTTTCTCTATCAGAGTTTGCCAATTTTATCTGATCATTGCTGAAACGATTCCTGAAAATTGGTATTAAAAAATCTAATCCTGTTGTCACAAAAATCTGCCTGTGTATAATTTGTATTAATTATACACAGTAATCTGAAATCCATAGATGTCACTATGATTATTATTTCTGATTAATTGTTATATTCTATATATTCTGATTGTATATGTATGTATTACTGTATTTCTGATTTCTGATTGTTTATGTATTTCATTAACGTACACCCGTCGCATTGGAGCAAATCTGTAATGGCGAGTGTGTATTGATTTGTGACAATAAAATAAAATAAAATGTATCCCTTGAGGTTAGATATACACAATTCGTTGTGCGGATTTAAGTAGGGTTTTGATATTTGGGGGAAACATAATTTGTCACGCTGGTGGCGTGGGAATAAGCAATAAAGTTAATTAAAAACGATATTTTTAGTGTTAACATATGTGTATCGAGAAATGGCTGAGTAGATAGATGCACATAATTCGTCACGCAGATAGCATTGAGTCGTGAGAAAAATGCAACTAAAACAATAAAGATTTTGGAAGTCTCATAAATAACATTAAAGGAAAATATCAATTAAGCGTGCGTTCAAAGAATCAAGATAACAAGCGGGAATAAAGAGTAATATAAGTACATACCTAGGTTGTAAGATATTCACAACATAACACCTAAAAGTCAGACCTGGATATTTGTGGCTCCAGTTTGATCGTTTCCTATCAGAGTTTGCCAATTTTCTTTGATTCCATTGTTGAAACGGTTCCCGATTAAAAATTGGCTAAAAACCTTCCTACCTACTATGTTACCACTATTTGAGTATGATTAATGTACAATAAAATGTATGTACAATTCATAGATGTCTCGTTGTCTTGTAATTCAGCGACTTGTATGGTAAAAAAAATGTTGTATTGTTTAGAATTGGCCAGGAAGGCGCATTGGGGTTTACCTGTAAGGCCTTCCTGGTATAAAATGTAATAAAATAAATAAATAATAACGGAACATCTGGCAGCCGACAAGTCCATCATACTAATGATACTATCATACTAACGGGAACTCGAGTGCCAAATATTCCGTATTCACGATGTTTATGGCAAAAATTATCTTTTGGGCGATCGCAATGTGTCCAATAATCCTATTACCGAAATATCATCACATGGTTGTTGAAAAATTAAATTATTAAATAAAAAAATTAAAAAGAAATGTGTCGGTCGTGTGTTCGATCAAATTTTTACTTTATCTATGTACGTAGTAACAATAGATGAAGTTTTGTGATCATGCGAAAATTCGAACTCGAGATTTTGACTGATTTGAACTCAGAATCGATCACTGATCACATTTTCATGATCTAGAAAATATGTGTGTTTTTCGATGTGTTTCGATACGTGAATGCTTCAGTTTCAAATTAATACTTAATAATCAAATTAATACTTAATAATCAAATTAATACTTAATAATCAAATTAATACTTAATAATCAAATTAATACTTAATAATCAAATTAATACTTAATAATCAAATTAAATTACAGTAATGATAATTTGTCGGAAGAACGCAGGCAGCGAACACATTTGAAATTATTGCGTTGCAATGCCACTCATTCCCGTTTTTGGGGGATTTTTTTTACAGAAACCATCGCGGGCATACACACAATAACTCCTATAAGTTTCATCGCAATCTGTTGAATGGTATAGGAATGCATAAGTGACAGACAAACGTTCTAGTTTCTGGGTGTTTTAACATTGACCTAAATAATACTCGTTCTACTGAGATGAAATTTATTTAGGTTTAACGATTTATAATCAGGGAATCTATTGAAACTAGGCGATGTTTTAAAATTTCAAATTGAGTTTTTGACATTTTTTAATGATACATATGTACATATAATTAAAAATATTCTCATAGTCTCATAGAAGTTTACAAATCCGACTCTCGTTATACATATGTACATGTTTAATGAGGTTCGGTGATTATTCCGCAAAAAGCGATCTCGCGCACGTCACTAAAATCTCGATCAAGGAACATCTGGCACCCAAAACTCCATCAAAACACGCGAAATATTGTACTAACGAGACGTATTCGTGATTTTTGTAGCAACGATTGTCGTGCGCGCGATCGCAATTTGCGCAATAATCCGTTAACCGTTTGGTGTATAGAATTTTTTTAAATGTTTTAATCAAATATAAACAAATGAAATGTCCTGTATCTTCGAAAATATGCGGCGCATTTTTTCTCATGTAATCTAATTTATTCCAAATCTTAAATGAATGCGGAGAAAAGGGGGGGGGGGGTATTTTAACATTTGTTGTTAAAATTTTGTCAACAATTTGGCAATATACTCCTGTTTATACATATGTATATTAAGTCACATTACAAAACATGTATTTTTTTTACTTTGGCACTAAAATGAGATCAAGTAAATGAAGAAAAGGTTGCGGTCCGCTGATAAAACAATATTGCAAATAATAAAATGAGAATGACAATGTGAATGCACCTCAAAATATATATTTTTAGAATAGAAATTTTCGTAAAATAATATATTGTTTTTATATTTTTACAAGTACACGCATTTTATTATATTTACAAAATTTATAGTAAACCATAATATTAATATTACATATAATAAAAATAAAATTAAAAGTGTGATCAATGACTATTTATTTTTATTACAAAATAATCATAATATAATGGTTTTTATAAATTTAAAATTTTATTTACTATATTCATGAATTTTACATGAAAAATAACGACATCTATTTACAACGTCCAAAGGTGATGTGAAATACTTTTGATAGAATTATCAATTTTCTACCTAGCTTTACATTTTTAACAACAGATATCAATTCATAATGACATATGATCATCAATTTTATTATTATACGCAAATGCTAAAATCACGAATGATTTTAGTATTTATTAACACGACCGTTTAGGGAAGCAGACTATTTTATTCTATTCTTATCAAATATAGGAAGAAGACATTAGTATGTAAATGCATATTTTCATCAATATCCATATTTTGAAAATATTATCTTTTTTATGTATCTGTATATATTAAACTGTTATCAAAAATAAAACTGATGGTAATTTATCCGACACTGAATCTTTCATTTGTTAACAACTTTATCAGATTATGATAGATAATATTATTATTATATGTATATTTATGATAGGTTTTTGAGCTCTTTTTACTATTATGCTGTAGATTAACATTAGAATAATATAATACTATGATTACTAACCAAATTAAATTAAATTGTAAAATTGAAAATGATCAGTAGATCAGTAGCTATTAAAATATGTAGATATAAGATGTATTGTGAACATAATTTCGTAATAATAAAAAGCATTTAAAAATCAAATATATGTATATTATTATTATGATTTATTTGATTCACAAGTTTCAATTCGTCTTTACAGGAATATCATACAAAGTTTAAACTTTTGTAGTGGTTACAATGAAATGAAACGTTGAAATTCAAATTTTGAAATGTTTCTCTAATTTTTAATATTGAATTATAAATACTTTATTTGTCAATGTTAATGACAGTTTATCATCTTGATGTCTATACATTGATTAAAATTATCACTCATTATTGAGAGCACTATATAAATTGAAAAACATCTGAATTGATCACATATATCAAGATGGCCTATCTTAAATTAGCAGCTTTTCTTATTTGCGCCGCAATTGTTCAGGTTTATAACTTATATATGATATGTATATATGTATATATATATATATATATATATATATATATATATATATATATATATATATATATATATATATATATATATATATATATATATATATATATATATATATATATATAAAGAATATATTTTATTATAACTCCAATATTTTTATTATAATTTTAGGGCGAATTGAGTCCTGTCATTCAAATTCCGGAATACGCCAGTCGAACTGATGGTAAATAATGATTCATTATTCCAATATATACTACAATTGTGATTTAACTCTCGGTAAATAAAATTATAATAGTCAGTATGTAATTCAAATTTTTTAATTATTTTTTTAAAGTACAAAGAATCATTCAGGGATGGCCAGCAGTGCCGAATCAATTCCCACACCAAGTTCATCTTCGTATGGTAATCAACGATGGAAGCCTCGTTGCTTGCGGAGGATCGTTGATTTCAAGGAACTACGTACTGACAGCAGCTCACTGTATCGATAGGTAAATTTGCTCGATCATTAATACAAATGACTCTCTAATTACTCATATCCTTAAATATATATTTAATATTTTCAGAGCTACATTTGTATTTGCACGAATGGGTAGCATAAACGTTACTACACCGGGTTTGATTTTGGAGTCTAGAAACTTCATGAAACATCCTCAATTCAATTCATTCAACCTTAACAATGATATGGCTCTTGTTAACCTTGGTCGAAATGTACAAGAATCAGGTAAGAACTGTTAAAAATATCTCTTACTTAAACTTAACAGTAAATTCTATAACATTTACATACTATTTACAGACAGCATAAGGGTCATACGTTTGCCAAGATTGAGTCAAATGAGCGAGACATTTGTCGGAACCATTGCTACTGTATCAGGCTGGGGTAATACTCAAGACAGTAAGTGGTTTCATAGAATTCTATTTTGCACTAGGTATCAAAAAGCAAACTCGTAACATAACATATAACTGATTTCATAGCTGGGACGACTTCAGAATCTCTCAACTATGTGAACCTTACAGTTATTACAAATCAACGTTGTCTCCAAGATTATGACCCTCAAACAGTTATTACATCGACTATTTGTGCTGCTGGTATTCAAAGTCCTGCTCAGAGTAGCTGCTATGTATGTAAATCATGCCTCATATGAAGCAGTAATATTTTTTTATTATAATATCAATACATTTTACTTTGTTCATAGGGAGATAGTGGTGGAGCTTTATATATGACAGAATCTGACGGAATCAGAACTCAAATTGGTGTCGTAAGTTTTGTCAGCAATCTCGGTTGCTCTGTGGATAGAGCAGCTGGATTTGTACGACCTCATCATTTCTGGCCATGGATATCTTCCAACACTGGCATTCCTATTAGAAATTAATATGCAATATAAATTGTATTCTATATATTTTATTTACAATATTTCACATGTATTATTAATTAATAAAATAAAATAAAATAATTTAAAAGCAAGTATGTTTTTTTTTATCAAGATTTAGCTAAAATTCTAAGCATATCATCTTCTATTAAGGATCTTGGTGTAATACTCAATAATAAACTCGATTTCTTTGAACATATTTCCTTCATTACCAACAAAGCATTTAAATCTCTTGGATTCCTACTCCGCTCAACAAAACCCTTTAATGATCCTTGTGTACTTAAATTACTTTATTTTTCCTTTGTAAGGTCTCACCTTGAATTTGCCTCAATTATCTGGTCACCTTTTTATTTATCCCATATTAATTGTATTGAGAAAGTCCAACTTAAATTTATTAAATCCTTACGCTACCTTTTTCCTACCTATACCCACTCTACATACTGTTCCCGATCTTTTAAAAATCCTATCTGTTAACAATCTTTCTGTCAGGCGACAACTAACTGATGCTACATTATTCTTTAAACTCATAAATGGTTTCCTTGATTGTTCTGATTTACTGAATAAGGTTCTCTCTTTTCACTTAATCCTTTCAATACTAATTCCCAAAAATATTCTTATCTGCAGCGTGTTTACCGTATGTTTAACGGGGAGCTGAATGATGTTGATCTATTCGGTATTTCCTTACATGAATTCAGGACTGCCATCAGGAGAGTTTTAATTGATTAATCCATTTCTATTTCTATTATATATTCTTATCAAATTATATTATATCACACTATGTTTAATTATGCATTGTCTTATTTAGTCATATTTTAGTTTTTATTCTTTTCTTTTTCATTTGTTTGTCTATATGTACTATGTAGATATATTATGTATTTTGTAAAAATCTATAATTGGGGCTCAGATGTTATTTTGTTATATTTATTCATTATTTTTATGAATTTCTACATCTGAGCCCTGTTGATTTTTCAATAAATAAATAAATAAATAATTTTATTTGAATTTATAAATCATTTTTAATGTTTAATTTTTAAATAATTGTTGACATAACTATTATACATATACATATTTGTTTTCGGTATTTAATAATAATTTAAAAATAATCCATCGAATAAGTAAAAAATACATAATATTTTATTTATAAAAATGACTAAAATATAAACATATGAGGAAATCGCCATGTATTAATTTCTAAAACAGAATACATATTGAAAAAACAAAAATGGTTTAATTAAAATTCATTTTTGAAAATGTAAACATTACATTATAGTATTTCAAATGAACTATCCAATTCCCTTATTACATATTGCCCTAAAAATGTAGAAATCTATTATTAAGAATTATTGAATTTGAAAATAAATAATATTATAATTCATGAAAGATGGAAAAACTTAATAAAATTTCAAAATTTTCTTTGGATTTGAATTGAAATTGAACTATGAATTGAAAGGTAATCTATGATGGAATAGACTGCAATCGAAATAATATACTGATAAATACATAAGTACAAGCAATAAATTGTAGGATTCTTATAAATGAAAAAGAAAACATGTTTTTTCACAAACAAAATCTTCATGAAAATCCAATGTAATATATTTATTTTGGGAATTATGATGATCAATAATGTTTTTGTAAGAGATGAATTATTATTTTGGTATCTTATCATTATTTTTGAAAGATTAAAATTATATTGTGAGAATTCCTATTTTGTCTTCGTCAAAATAATAACGATTGGTGATCATGCAATTGTGATTAAAAAAATATCTTTAATCTATCTGGAAAAAAAATAGGCAATGGCCAGATCAATATATTGATTGTACATACATATATGTATATAAACATTTAACTCTATAGATCAGTTGTGTACAGTCCCTCCGTCCTTTTCAGTACCAACGAAGAAATGGGAAAACAGTTTATCAATTTATATATGTATTTGAGGAATATTTAAGGTCACAAAACAAAATTCGATAATGAAACATACATCGCATTCACACATACCTGCTTATATTATATTTTCGATACAAATTGAACGCAAATGCAGGAAAACTTACACAAGACAGAAGTTCTACTTCCGGTTGTCAGATTTTGTTCAATTTTTTTTTATTACTTAAAATCACTATATATATATATATATATATATTACACACCTTAAATATCTTAAAATTAAGATAGGAATAATTTAAAAGGTCAAAATAAAATAATGAAATAATGTTTTAAAAAACAATACTACTTCTGGTTTACGAATTCTTACCAAAACCTTATCAACTCTAAGTTAGCACACGAAGAAAACTATTCGGCTTGATACGTTCAGTGGTGGGAAAAATATCGCGTAGTCACAACATTTTTAACTTTTCTCATAAGAAAAGATCCCACTTTCGGTTTAATGATTTTTTAAAAACCTCTTTTATGTTTCACTTACGATTACAATTCAGGAAAAAATTTGCCTCTTATCCGATCGTTTTCATACTTTGCCATATTGCTCATTTTGGTCATCAATATAATTTATATTTTCATCACATTAACACAAGGATTATACTTGAATTTAGAATCAGTCAAAATCTCGAGTTCGAACTTTTGGATTATCACAAAACTTCATCTATTGTTACTATGTGCATATGTACATAAATTAAAAAATCCAAAAATCTACAACCACAGTAATTCAAAAACGAAATTTTATTTCAAAGTCTTATTTTCATTTGATTTTCCATAATTTACTTTTTTTACGATATAGTGTATTCATACATTTATTTGTTTATTTTAAAATACTTGGGAAAAGTTGCATAGTTGATGGACTCAAGGGGTTTATTAATACAAAAAATACAAATATGAATATTTAAAAAAAAAACACCTAAAAAGAAATAACGTTACACTCTAAATAGAGGGAAATAAAATAAAAAATTAACAATTTAAGAAAAGAAAAGAAAACACAGTAAAAATCTGAAAAAGGAAGAACTACAACAACCCATACATATAATTTTTTTTTTTTGATTTTTAAATGCTTTTTATTATTACGAAATTATGTTCACAATACATCTTATATCTATTTTAATAGCTACTGATCTACTGATCATTTTCTATTTTACAATTTTAAATTAATTTTGTTAGTAATCATAGTATTATATTATTATAATGTTAATGTGTACAGCGTAATAGGAAAAATAGCTATTTACAATTCTTATACATATAATATACATACATATATGTGTATTATTATATACATATGTCCATATACATATGTATAAATATATATTATCAAGTTTATCTTAATACCGAAGTTCTTAATCTGATTATAATCACTTAAATCTCATAAGTTTGTATACATAATTGAACATTGTGTACCATATATGGTTGAGATAAATTTAGATATGATTGTTACTAATACAGACTACCTGACCGTTCTAGAGATTTTAATTAATTTTATCTCAATTTTTGTATTCGGTTATAGGTATATATACATATATATTTTCAGGTTACTTTCAAGATCAATCATATATTTATCGATATGGCTTTATTAAGGCTGTTCAGCTTCCTCGTTTGCGCTCTCCTTGTACAAGTATGAAAATAAAATATGACAAAACACTTAAAAACAATTTAAAACACCTACACATATCTATTAATTTACGAATTGTTTTTTTATTAAGGGAGAGCTGCATCCCAGCATTCAAATTCAAGAATATAGGAAACTCGCAGATTGTAAGTTTGTATTTCATAATATATTTAAATTTTATAATACATTTGTAATAACTGTGATCTTTTTTAGTTGAAAGAATAATTCAAGGATCCCCAGCAGCCCCTGGGCAATTCCCTCATCAAGTACATCTTAATATGAGGTCAGCCTCCTCAGGTGCCTCCTGTGGAGGATCGCTTATTTCCCCATCACATGTTTTGACTGCAGCTCATTGTTTGCGAGGGTAAAATGTTCAGCAAGCTTTATCCCTAAATAAAAAAGAATTTTTGCAAAATCATAATTCACAGTCATTAACTTTGGTCTTTCAGAATGCAAACAGTTGATGTTCGATTGGGCTCTACTAGTTTATCATCTGGTATGGTTTTAACCTCTACAAACTTCATGATTCATGCTAATTACAATCCCACGTTGCTAAACAACGATCTTGGTCTCATTACACTTCCTACCAGTATTGTGGAAAATAGTAAGTAACATCAAATGTTTTATTTATTCAATCTTTTGATCCAAGGCCAAATACAAATTCATTTTTTTTACTTTGTCTTTGCTTATACTATGTACATTCCCAATAGAAAAATAATACCACAGCCCTTACATTTAATCTTATAAAAAACTTGTTTACAAATAATAAATATTAGTAATTTCACATTTACACTTGAATTTTTCCATTAGACGACATGAGAGCAATCCGTTTACCACGACAAAGTGAGTTTGGAGAAACTCATGAAGGAAAAGTTGCAACAGTAAGCGGCTATGGATACACAGCAAACAGTGAGTATTCTTTAAATAAGACTTTTTCTACATTTATATTGTAGGAATCTAGCACAACTTGTGCTATTACGAATCAAAACCAGTGATCTCATCATAGATCCTGTACAAACATGCATAACTCATAAAGGGCAACGACCCCTTCAACCATTCCAGAAGAAAAAGTTCATTGCTCGATCGTAAAACGAACGAAACCCAACAGTGATATCATCAGGATACCCTAATACGTGTCTGAAAAGTTATTAACGCGTGGCACATGCCCGCATTCTCAAACGAACGACGTCTTGGCGCTGACCCCATAGCTATAAACCACACGTGTACCGAGCACGCGCCTCGAAAATAGGTCAATACGTGTCCCCAACACACGTGTCCTGGAATCGAAGACAAAACATCTTCACACGGCACGCCTCAAGCCAGAACGTATATAAAGCGACACACTAGCTCCCAACACCAGAGTGAACCTCTGGAGTTCAACCAGATCACTTCTCCGAAGCTCAACCTCTTCGTACATACAATAACCATTGTAACGATTGAACAAAAATAAACGACCCTCTTACAAACACAAACGGTGTTTTCTTAGACCGGGACACGATCAACACACCTGTCCCGCGTACTAAAATATTATACGCATATTTATATTATCTACACTTTCAGATGGACCTATTTCTCAAACACTCAACTTTGTTGCTTTGAATGTTATCTCTAACGAAAGGTGCATTCAAGATTATGGTAACCAAGTAGTCATTGCCTCTACAATTTGCTGCAAGGGAATTCAAACTACTGCACAGAGCACATGCAGTGTAAGTAATAATTATTAGGAATGTATGCATTCTTACACAACTGGATTGCTTAGTGATTTATTAATTTTATTTTCAATTATAGGGAGATAGCGGTGGTCCTTTGATAGTTTCCGATTCAGATGGCGGAGTAACTCAAATTGGAGTTGTAAGCTTTGTCAGCGGTGCTGGTTGCGATTCTGGTGGAGCATCTGGCTACGTCCGAATTGGACATTTCTTGAACTGGGTCAATGAAAATACTGGCATCCCAATTAGGCCATAGATTTTTACTGCAAAAGGTCATTTCATGTAATATTTTAAGTTAATCAACAATAAAAAAAATATAGAAAAATATATTGGTTTTCCTTTACCAAAACTACAAATTTACTTACTTTAAGAGGGCTGGACACCAGCGCCTTATTACTAGAGCCCGGAATCTGAAGGGGCTGTTTATTGTTCAAAGATTGTAAATGCATTGTTAAAGGGTTGCCGAACCTTTTTTACAAAGGATTTACAACAATGGAACAATAGGCGGCACGTTTCCGGCCCCTTCAGATTCCGACCTCTACTTATTACATTTCTCCCTTCCTCAATTATGGCACTAGAGAAATTATTTTTTAATATGCTATGGATATCCACCATTGGGATGCATCTATCGTATCTTAAATGAAAGGTGCACTGAAGATTATGATTCAGAAGTAATCCTTTCTTGTAGATTTTTTTTGCAAAAAAACTATAAGTACCACAAAGATTAAATGCGAGGAAATTTAAAATTATTGTAAATTCATATATTTTTACAAAACTGTGTTGGTTTCATTTTCAATTACAGGGAGATAGCAGTGATGATGACACTATAACTCAAATTGGAGTTGTTAGCTTTGTTAGCAATAGTGCTTGCAGAGCCAGAAGGCTAAATTCTAAAAAAAATGTTACATTTTAACGAAATTCCATAAAAAAAATTTATATTGTAATTTTTAATCTTTTTTTTTAATAAATAAACTTGAATAACAAGTTTGCCTAATCCAATGTATCGCTATTTTTATTTAATATAAACTTGATGATCCAGATAAATCACTGTATTACCCACATTTGCGCTTTATTTGTTTTTGTTAGATAATTTCCAGCTATACGACAATGTCTGTTTTAACGAATGAGTCATATATGTATATTTACTATTTTTATTTATGTACATAAGTGGGTCAAATAACTTTTTTTATAATTCAATGTTAGATATGTATTGATCAATAATTAATAGATTATTTGAGATTGCTATCTGATTTCAAAATTGGAAATTCCAAAGAATAATAAGATTTATCAGAATGGGTTATACCCAATATACACATGTTATGCTACATATTGTATGTAAACAGATGATACAATTTGCCAAATCATTATTATTATTAATCGAAATTAACATTTTCGTTTTACATTAAATTACCATACAAATGAGTTGTGTTTACTGACTTTGATTACTTAAGAGGGTTGGACACCAGCGCCTTGTCCATACAAACGTATTACACTTCTCCCTTCTTCAATTATGGCACTAGAGAAATTATTTTTTAATATGCTATGGATATCCACCATTGGGATGCATCTATCACTGTTGGGTTTCGTTTGTTTTACGATCGAGCGATGAACTCTTTCTTCCTCTGGGATGGTCGAAGGAGATGTGGCCTTGAGTTATGCATGTTTGTACAGGATTGATGATGAGATCACTGGTTTTGATTCGTAATAGCACAAGTCGTGCTATATTCCTACAACATAAATAAACTTACAAATTTTAAATATCCTTCCTAACCTACATATATGTCAATTTGAAAATCACATATTTTAAAGTATTAATCACATCTTTTGTATTAATATTTGGAGACCCTTTCGACCCTAAGGGCTTGCATGAATCGCATACCCTAGCAGCATAGTAGTTACGCCACTGCATATATGTACATACAGTGGCGGACTGGGACTGAAATCAGTGCATGCCAGGAGTCAAAGGGGGCCCCCCCAGGGTTAAAAAAATTTGTCCCCCCCCCCCCATATAACAAAATTTTCTTCTTTCCACCACGTCAGGGACGTCATTTCAGCTTTTTCTTGGGGGGGGCAGGCAAAGATTGGTCAAATTGAATTTTTTTCAAAAAATCTTTTTTATATCGGAATAAAAATGGAAAATATTCTTTGAATACACCTTATTGAGTTATAAAATATGAAAAAAATAAGCTTATTTTTGAAAAAGTAATTATAAAAAAATATTATGTAAAGAGAAGAAAGCGCCGCAGGCGAAAATTTTTTTCCACAAATCTTCACATGGTCAACATTAATCGACCATCAAACTGAGTCATCAAAAAACTATCAATTAACTTAATTTCTACCAACTGTCTTTTCACTTTATCTATGTACATGTACGTAATAACAATAGATAAAGTTTTGTTTTGTTTCTCTTCAAAGCACATAGCAGCGATTATTTTATTAGTTACCCAAAAGTAACATACATAAGAAATAAACGTAGCATTCATAGATCCGTAGTATCTCATTAATCATGAAATTCATAATATTTTCTAAATTCACACTATTCCTTAGTTTAGAGGGGCGAGTGCCCCCCTATGGCCACCCCAAATTACGTCCCTGAAAAAAATGCATAATATTTTCAATGAATGTTAATCGAAAATCGGGATTTTGGGGAGGGGGCCCCTATCCTATATTTCTATTTACATGGATGTGTCTAAATTAGGAATAGATTTTATATTCGGAAACTGTTTAAAATTGTGTATTTAAATCTTACTATATCATCGAAGTATAATCAAATGTTATTTTGAAAGTATGAAGTAAATTTAAATCGCTGGTTGATATGATGAATCGTCCTATCAAAATTGTTTTAAGCAATTATGTTTATATTTTTCACGAAAATTTGTTTATTCCCATTTTTATTTCAGTAGTTAGTTGTTACATAGGTATTGGTATATACATAATATTGACGTTGGAAATGGGCCCGGCAAAAGGGCCCACGCAAATGTTGAAACTTACATTTCGAGCCTAATAAAAAAAGTTAACCGATCCTTGGGCTGTTAAAGCAGGTATTAGTTGTTTGTGTATATCGTAAGAAATTTGTTTTGTTGAAATACCCAAACTTTAGGTCCCAAAGTTGCAATATCCTATAAATAGTTAAAAAGTTATTTAATTTTACTGAGGGCCCATATTTTCTAACAGATAGTGGGGCCCACATGCCATCGGGCATGTTCGCTTGTATGGCCAGTCCGCCACTGTGTACATATATACGTACATATGTAATATGCAAGACAAGAATTTTATTTTAATTTTTCCGATAGGATATAAATTTGTGATATTTATTTCGTAATGTTGATAAAATTTATCTAGATCTAGACGTGTATATAAGACGCAATTTGTAAAATATAGTCGTAGTGATCAAGATGGCAGCCTTAAGATTGTTGAGTTTCCTTCTATGCGCTCTCCTCGTCCAGGTACTTAATTTTTACTATAAAATATATTTAATTGGCAAATATTATAAAATGATATCTCATTTATATTTTTCAAATTTTAGGGAGAGCTGCATCCAAAACTTGCTATTCAAGAATATAGCGCACGATCAGATTGTAAGTTAAAATTGTGTGAATTATTGTTATTATGAATTAGTAACACCTATAATATTGATTTTAATTTTCAGTCGAAAGGATAATCCAAGGATCTCCAGCAAGCTCTGGTCAATTCCCTCACCAAGTTCATCTTCTTGCTAGGACAGCTTCAGGTAGCGGTGCTTATTGTGGAGGATCTCTTATTTCCCGAACTCATGTTTTGACTGCAGCTCATTGTTTAACAGGGTAAAATACTTACGAATTACATGAAAGTATACAAAATTATCAAAAATATCGAAATATCTATTACATTTGTACTTCCAGAATGGCGACAGTTGAAGTTCGAATGGGCACAACCAGCATATCGTCTGGAACTGTTATGACGTCTACAAATTTCATGACTCACTCTGGATACAATCCATCTTTGTTGCACAACGATCTTGGTCTCATCACGCTTCCCAGCAGTATTGTAGAATCGAGTAAATAATCACTTTTAGTATTTTTAATGTCATATTACTAACATTTATTACAAGCAGGTAAATGTACTATAAATAAATTTTCTTTCAGGCACCATTAGACCCATCCGTTTGCCAAGACTGAGCGAATCTTCTGTGACTCACGCTGGTAAAACTGCAACAGTCAGTGGATGGGGATTAACTTCAAACAGTCAGTATTCATAAAACATTTTTACTGCCTATATCTACATACATAACTTTCAACAAAACTAATACAATTTTCCTTTTAGCCGGTTCTATTTCTCAAAACTTGAACTATGTGAATTTGAATGTCATCACAAACGCTAGATGTACTCAAGATTACAATTCTCAGATTATTATTGCCTCTACAGTTTGCTGCTTGGGAATTCAAAGCACAGCCCAGAGCACATGCAGCGTAAGTTTGAAAAATCGAATATACTTTTGTGTGTATTTCTTTAATTTTAAAATTATTTGCCTCACCATAATCAATTGTCTTCACAGGGAGATAGCGGTGGTCCTCTGATAGTCACCGATCCTGATGGCATCGTAACTCAAATCGGAGTTGTCAGTTTTGTCAGCAGTGCTGGTTGCGATTCCGGCAGAGCTTCTGGCTACGTTCGAACTGGATCTTTCTTGACCTGGATCAGTCAGAATACTGGAATCACAATGAGACCATAAATTTAAAATATTTTAAATATAACATGTCTTGTTTAATATTTTAATAAAATATAATTTATTGATGCAATATATTTCTTTTTAATTTATCGAACAACAACCATTTTAATATAACATATTGAATAAATTACACTGAAAAAATAATAAAGTTGTCATACTTTTTCAATATCGCTTTTAAATAAAAATTACAACATATGGAATTGATTTAAAAGCCTTTGTTTTAAAAACAGCCTAAAATATAGAGATATGTATATGCCCGGACTACTCGAGGGGCCCCGTGTCAGGAAGTTGGACTGACCGATATTGATATTTGATATTATTCGACATGTATTCATTTAATGCTAAATGTTTACTATTTTTCTATCCACGCATTCTTTGAGTCATATTACTAAGAGTTAAATTTGAGTCTTTGAGTTTGGGCCGCCTTAGTACGTATGTGATGATATAAAAACGGCCCAAACCTCTTAGTAATATATTTAATTACATTAGTTTAAGCCGGGATCATAATTTTGATTGAAATCTTTTTGATTGAAACCCCAATCATTGAAATCATTTTGATTGAAATTTTATCGCATTTGTACATCTGTTGTTGAAATATTGTTTAAATTGCCTTTTTATTTTAATAAATTAATTAATTATTTATTTATTTAATTATTACACGCATTCTTATTTTAAAAATAACAACAAACATATGTAGGTATTTTTCTTATAGTTCTAATAGATTTTTCGCATATTAAAAATGTATCTCGAAGATCTTTTTAGTTTATTATAGAGCCCGGAATTAACTTTTCCCAGGGTCCAGTAATTCTCTTGGCGTCCCATCATTTTTAAAAAGCTTTCATATATTCATATTGTCAACCTATTAGCAATAGCTAATCAAAATACTAATTTGAATTTTAAATTATTCTTCAGGTGATATGATAGTGTATTCATCTATATATTTATTATCATCTACATAATAATAAATATGTAATATAGTAAAAGGGCGAAAATAATCAATCTGTGCACAGGAAGATCAAAAATGATGATCGTAATATTTTTTCGTCATTATTAATATTTTTCGTGTAAACGCTGAAATAGAATTACTGCATATACTTTGTTAAAATATATACATAAGATGATTTTTTTCTAATACAAACATAAACACTCAACATTCAATTTAACTAATTATTTTATTTTATTTTATTTATTGAAAAATCAACAGACAAAAAGTAAATAAATAATATATGTAACATCCGAGTCCAATAATAGATTTTTACAAAAATGAAAAAGATAAATATAAGGAAAACAAATTAAAAAGTAAAGAATAAAGGCATGACAAAATATGTAGTACATTGCATAATTAAACTATAGTATTAAAATATTTGGAAAAGCCAGCAGCATAGCTCGGACGTTAAGCTTCTGCTTACCGTCAAGAAGGTGCCGGGTTCTATCCCTGAATGAAAATGAATTTTTGTTGAAATTGAAAATGAATATGCTGTTGGTCAGACCTGGATTTGTGACTCCAGATTGATCGTTTCCTATCAGAGTTTGCCAATTTTCTCTGATTTCATTGTTGAAACGGTTCCCGGAAAAAAAATTGGCTAAAAATCCTTCCTACCTACTATGTCACCACTATTTGAAATTTGATGGATGTACAATAAAATTTTATGTACAATTCATAGATGTCTCGTTAATTTGCGAGTTTTTTCAGTGTCTCGCAATTCAACGACTTATAATAAAAAAAAATGCTGCATTTGTATTTGTAATTGGCCAGGAAGGCGCATTGGGATTTTCCTGTAAGGCCTTCCTGGTATATATGTAAAATAAAAAAATAAAATAAAATAAAATAAAAGGTTATAAGATAGAATATAAGAAGAAATTGAAATTTACAAATATAAAACAAATGAAAAAGGTAAATACAAAATAAACAAATGAAAAGGAAACGAAGAAAATTATAACGAGATACGCATTTGTTTAATCAATCAAATGAATATAATTTGTATCTTACATATACATAATATTTATCAATGCTACATTTATATAATTGTTTCGAAATAGATATTTCAGGTGATAAAATTGTGTTAACAAAAAATAAAAATACAATCTGCAAGAGTTTCAATCTGTTGATAACATTCATACTACATATGTGCGTATATACATATATTACATAACATTAAATATACAATAGGATACATAATAAATACGTGCATGTTACATATGTATATGCCCAAAGAAATTGTATCTCGTATATATATAACACTTTTAGTTTTTGCGTATTCTTGATAAAACTTATCAAGATTTAAAATATAGTATAAATATCAGGAGCAATTTTACAATATGTACATATGTACATAAATTGTCATAATGATCAATATGGCAGTATTAAGGATATTAAGTTTCTTCCTCTGCGTTCTCATAGTACAAGTACTTATTCAAGGTCTGTTCATACCTATTCAGCACGACCCGTATCCTGCAGTTGTCATGAAAATGCGGATAGTATTCTTTGGTACATTATATGGACGTATTCATACTCCATTCGCGCATGCGCATTTACGCATTCATGCGCGTCCATATAGAATGTACCAAAGAATACTAACCGCAGAATACATACCACCTGCAGGGTACGGGTCGTGCTGAATAGGTATGAACAGACCTTTATTCGTATAAAAAAAATGATCTTAAGTGCAAATATTAAAAAATCATTTATATTTTTCAAAATTTAGGTAGAACTACATCCCATGCTTACATATCCAGAATATAGCAGAAGATCCGATTGTAACCATATAAATATTATTTCATTTGTTGTATTTCATTATGAATTCTTAGCAAGTAAAATATGACAATTGTTTTAATTTTCAGTTGAAAGGATAATTCAAGGGCTCCCAGCAGGCACCGGTCAATTCCCTTACCAAGTTCATCTTATTATGACCACATCTACAGGTGGAAATGCTGCTTGCGGAGGAGCTCTCATTTCCAAGACACATGTATTGACAGCTGCTCATTGCTTACAAGAGTAAAATTTTCAACAGTTTGAATCGGAATACATCACAATACAAATTCAAAAAATATAATGATATGTATTTGTATTTCCAGCAAAGTATCAGTTAATGTTCGAATGGGTTCAACCAGCTTGTCGTCTGGGACTGTTATGACCTCTAAAACTTTCGCAATTCACCCGAACTACACATCACCGACAGTGCATGCTGATATTGCTCTAATCACACTACCCAGCAGTATTGTAGAATCGAGTAAGTGCATATACATTTTTACTTTATCTACATAATATGTACGTAGTAACAATAGATGAAGTTTTGTGATCATGCGATAATTCGAACGCGAGATTTTGACTGATTTGAACTGGGAATCGATCACTGATCACGTTTTCATGATCTAGAAAAACGATCGACAAGCGCCAGACATACTGAACCACAGATTAACGACACGTGTATCTTATGCGTGCGCACTGCTCGCACTTACACTAAGCGAAACCTACCCGAAGTCCCGACATACCTACCCTGTATACGTTATGTGCTTCTGATACTTTAGTTCCGAATTTTGCCTTATTAAACTCGAAAGAAAGATGAGGTTTTGGTCAGAATTCGTAAATCGGAAGTATATTTTTTTAAAACAATATTCATTATTTTATTTCGACCTTTTAAATTATTTTTATTTTCTTGATATTTATAATGTGTATAATATAATAATTATAGTGATTTTAAGTTATAAAAAAATTTCAAACAAAATCCGACAGCCAGAAGTAGAACTTTTGTCTTGTGTAAGTTTCCCTACATTTGTGATCAATTTGTATCGAAAATGCTCTCATAACCGGTATGTGTGAACGTGTATATATGTTTAATTATCGAATTTTGTTTTGTGACCTTCTTATATTCCTCTAAATAAATAGATTAAGTCATGGGTTGGTCGCATTCGAATTTTTATTTGTGTATTAAATTTCACATACATATGTACAGTTAGTTTTAAATATTGTTTTTAAAAAAATAATTACATGTAGACAAAGAAATTTACTAAAATTAAAGTATCCATGTAAATAAATTCATTCTGATTTTCTTTACCAATGTCAATTATTTTAGACACTATCAAACCCATCCGTTTGCCAAAACTCAGCGAGTCTTCTGTAACGCACGCTGGAAAAGTTGCTACAGCTAGTGGTTGGGGTTATACTGCGAATAGTCGGTATTCTTAAATTATTTATATTGCTTATTTTATTTCAAACACAAACTCATGTAATTTGGATCTTTTTAGCTGCTCCTATTTCTCAAACATTGAACTATGTGAAATTGAACGTCATAACAAACCAAAAATGCGTTGATGTGTATGGTGGAGCTGTAACTAGTTACACAATATGCTGCGTGGGGATTCAGAATCCAGCCCAGAGTACATGCAGTGTATGTCGGAAGAATCTTATTTATTTTATTTTTACAATATATGAATGCTTTACCAAGATTGTTCAATTTTACAGGGAGATAGCGGTGGTCCTTTGACAGTAACTGATCCAGATGGTATTGTAACTCATATTGGTGTTGTCAGGTTCGTCAGCGGTCTTGGTTGCGATTCGGGTAAACCTTCTGGTTACACTCGAACTGGACCTTTCTTGACTTGGATTAAAAATTATACTGGAATCACAATGAGACCTTAAATTTGAAATATTTTAATTTAAATATAAAAAAATTGTGTAATATGTTTTTTTAAATAAAATATTATTTATTGACCTAACAATAACCATTTTAGTATATGTACATAGTATAGTATATTAAAATAAAACCCATAAATAATTAATTTTTTCATAAAAATTCCAATATATACAGACGATATAGTTTTAATAGCTCGTGATTCAGCTGACCTACTTAACAGACTAACACAGCTGGATAGGGAAAGTAGAAAAGTAGGATTAAAAATTAACGTAGATAAGACCAAACTAATGTTCAATAGCTATTGCATGCCTGATAGCATCCCATTAGATGATAAACTAGTAGAAGTAGTAAATAATTATTTATATTTAGATCAAATAATTGACATGTCTGGTAGTAAAGATTAAGAGATAAAGAGACGTATGAAATTAGGATGGAGTGCATTTGGACGGATGAATGCTGTTTTTAAATCAAAAATGCCTCTCTGCCTGAAGAAAAAGATCTTTGATCAATGCGTTTTGCCAGTGATGACGTATGGATGTGAAACTTGGACACTGAACGCCAAGATGCTACATAAAATCCAATGCACTCAAAGAAGTATGGAACGCTGTATGCTTGGCATAACAAGGAAATACAGAAAGCGGAACACGTGGGTGAGAAGTATGACAAGGGTAGTGGACATAGTGGATAGAGTGAAGAGATTGAAATCGCAATGGGCGGGTCACGTAGCTAGGATGATGGACGAAAGGTGGACGAAAGAAGTGCTTGAATGGTACCCGAGAGAATGCAAAAGGGTAAAAGGAAGACCGCAAGGAAGATGGGTGAACGAAATTAGGAAAATGTGCGGAGTGAGACGGATGAGTGTTGCACAAAACAGAGACGAGTGGAAGCGTGTTGGAGAGGCCTTCATCCAGCAGTGGATAGTGAATGGCTGTAAATGATGATGATGATGATGATATAATTAGTTTAATTCTAGGTTTTCCTTATTCAGAAAGTTCATTTACACCCATAATCCGACAATATGGTAAAACCCTTCATTAGAATTATGGCAGTTCTTTCTTAAATTAGGATAGTCACACCCAATATCCTTCTTATTACCTTAAGAGACCACATTGTTGGCTTCAGCCTTCTTTACAATTTTATTCTAGTGATTTATCCTTCTGTGAAAATAAATATCATGTTTGAAGAGCATATGCGTTCATCTTTAATAATATTACGCAATTTATCGCATATCTGTAACTAAAAATTGTCTTTCGTGCATTGATAAATAATTTAATATTATTTTCGTCTTAATGTTTTCTATATTATTAATCTGATAATAATCGCTTTAATTTCATTGGGTTGTATAAGCTACTAGGCATTGTCTTAATCTGTGATTAATCTGTTCCATTATATACATAGTTAAGATAAAATTAGATATAATGTGAAGTGGTGACTTTTCAAATGCAGAGACATCATTAAAGATTTTTATAGATATGTGATTAAACGTATCTAAATATTTCGCATTAATTGCATATTTATTATTTTACCTTGGATTTCCAATAACTGTGATATTATTTAGTTTAAAGAATAATCCAGATCAATTCCCTCATCTCTGGGTGGATACGTCACATGTGGAGGACCATTTATTTCCTAAGAATAAAAAAATATTTTACAAAAAGACAATCACTACCTACATATATACTTTAAGAATGGAAACAATTGATGTTGTATTAAATTAATTAACATTTCAACTGCAACCGTTTGTCCTCTTTTCATAATTCACCCTAACTATAATATAATTGTGTATAAAATAATTATGTATAAAATGTATTATGAGCATTTATAAGAATTGTAAACAGGTTTTTGAGCTCATTTTCCTATTATGCTGTACGTTAACATTAAAATAATATAATACTGCATGCATACAATAGTATATAAGGGCCTTTTTTTGAAAAAAAAAGTGCCGGAACTCACTTCTTGTCAAGTTTTATATTGGAAAAGATTATATTCAAATTATATTATATAGAATATTCGTTTGAAACATAAAAAACGCTGAGATAAAAAGGTGCCGGAACGCCTTTCCACCGCGTTACATGAGAAAAAGAAGCCCTGCATACATACATATGTATATATAATTACTAAATTAAATTAAATTGTAAAATAGAAAATGATCAGTAGATCAATAACTGTTAAAATAGATATAAGATGTATTGTGAACATATTTTGTAAAAAACATTTAAAAATTAAAAATCAATTACAGTAAAGCATAAAATCAGTTACTATTAGTAATAAGTCATAGGAAATATCTGTATAAACTTATTAGTTTATACACGTATAAAAAATATTGTTACCCAAATATTCACATGCACCAAATTCTCCAACACTCAAATTTGTCTCTTTGAATGTTATCTTAAATGAAAGCTGCACTGAAGATTAAGATTCAGAAGTAATCCTTTCTTGTACAATTTGCTGCAAAAAACTCAAAGTACCACAAAGATTAAATGCAAGGCAATTTAAAATTATTGTAAATACATATATTTTTACAAAACTGTATTGATTTCATTCTCAATTACAGGGAGATAGCAGTGATGATCACACTATAACTCAATTTGGAGTTGTTAGCTTTGTTAGCAATACTGGTTGCAGATCCAGAAGGCTAAATTCTAAAAAAAATGTTACATTTTAACGAAATTTTATAAAAAAAATTAATATTTTAAATTTGTAATATTAATTTTATAAAAAAAAATAATATTTTAAGTTTGTAAATCTTTTTTTTTAATAAATAAACTTGACTAACAAGTTTGCCTAATCCAATGTATCGCTATTTTTATTTTATATAAACTTGATGATCCAGATAAATCATTGCATTACCCACATGTACGCTTTATTTGATAATTTCCAACTATACAACAATGTCTGTTTTAACGAAAAAGTCATATATGTATATTTACTATTCTTATTTATGTACATAAGTGGGTCAAATAACTTTTTAATAATTCAATGCTAGATATGTATTGATCAATAATTAATTGATTATTTGAGATTATCTGATTTCAAAATTGGAAATTCCAAAGAATAATAAGATTTATCAGAATGGGTTATACCCAATATACACATGTTATGCTACATATTGTATGTAAACAGATGATACAATTTGCCAAATCATTATTATTATCAATCGAAATTAACATTTACGTTTTACATTACATTACCATAGAAATGAGTTGTGTTTACTGACTTTGATTGCTTAGCCACCATTGATTGTTTGCACAGGGAGATAGCGGTGGTCTTCAGATGCATCATAACTTAAATTTGTGTTTTCAGTTTCGACAGCAGTCTTGATTGCGATTCAGGCAAACCTTCGGGTTACACTGGAGCTGGACCTTTCTTGACAAATGATCATCAAGTTCTTTTTAATTTTCATTTACACTTGAATGTTAAATGGTTACACTTCAATTCAATTACACTTGAATGTTCCTTGATTAAACATTTCAAATCAGTCACCCTAGCACATATGTTTTAAATCGTTTCCGTAATCAATTTTTATATTATAAACAAATAATTTGGAAAAATCTTAAATATTGTCGCAAATTTATTGGCATTTCCACAATTTAATTAACTACAAAATAGTCATAAATATGAGTAATCCATATTCGCGATCTCTTACTTATGTACATACACACTCAAGTTCTCAATAGTTATCAAAATTCTTTTATTATATAGTTATCGAAGTGCTCAAAATAAAATTGTAAAATAGAAAATGATCAGTAGATCAGTAGCTATTAAAATAGATATAAGATGTATTGTGAACATAATTTCGTAATAATAAAAAGCATTTAAAAATCCAATCAAAAAAAGTTCTCAAAGGGTATTTCCCATATCATTTCTTATACTAAGTACATATTATTTTAAGCGCTTTCATTATTCTGAAAAGAACACACACCGCTAAATTGTGAAGATAAACGAAAGTTTTTTGAATCAAACAAATTGGTCCATATTTTCCAAAGATGTAAAATACACGCACTACACGTAAATACAAATGTGTGTCAAGTATTTTATTTTATTTTATCTTTAATTTATACCAGGAAGGCCTAAAAGCTAACCCCAATGCGCCTTCCTGTCCAGAAACATTGTACATTTCATACCAATATTATTAGTATTATACAAAGTACATAAATACATATCAATTAATATGCACAGAGACATCTATGTTCAAATTTGTAAATACGCCGCATTTTAAACAATTAACATCCACACTGACATTTATTGTCAAATTTGTAAATTTGCAGCATTTTATACAATTCAGCGAAATTCGGGATTGATGAAAACTCGAGATTTTGCGAGAAAATGAGTAAGGTAGTCAAGTTTTTGGAACCGTTTCAATAAAAAAATAAATAAATTGGTAAACTCTGATAGGAAACGATCGACCTGGAGTCACAAATCCAAGGTATTGGCCAGCAGAAATCACTGGGATTTGAACCCATGACCATCTATTCTGCTGGTTATGTTATGGTTATGCTGTATGCAGTGGTGTCACCCCAATTTTGGAACAAAATAATTTTTTCAATTTATATATAAATTTCGAAAAAATGTTTCTAGAAACTTTTGATTTTTAATAACGGGTTTCCGGAAACCCATGGAAACCATTAGGGTGACACCACTGGCTGTATGTAATTGTATGTACATACATACATGGCCTTATAATAAATACAAGCAGATTATTAGTAGCATTTCTGAAGATTTTAATATCTTAATCCTTGAACGAATGCATAGTTGACAAGACAAGACGAATTTATCTCAAATACATAGATTTGTTCAGCAATTTTAATCTCCTTAAATCTCTAAAATTACTGATAAAATTTATCAAGATTTATATTTGGTATAAATAAAGAGAGCAACTTGTTCAATGCAGCCAAGATGATCAAGATGGAAGCCTTAAGATTGCTGAGTTTGTTCCTCTGCGCTCTCCTCGTCCAGGTTCTTAATTTTTACTATAAAATACATTTTTTTTTGTATTATAAAAGTAATATGAAATAGACTTTATTTACGTTTGTATTTTTAAAATTTTAGGGAGAGCTGCATCCCCAGATTGCTATCCAAGAATATAGCAAACGATCAGATTGTAAGTTAAAATTATATGAATTATTACTTTTAAAAATGAATAGCACCTATAATTGTTTTGACTTTTAGTCGAAAGGATAATCCAGGGTTACCCAGCTAGCTCCGGTCAATTCCCTCACCAAGTGCATCTACGTATGACCTCATCTTCAGGTGGAAGTGCATCCTGCGGCGGATCTCTCATTTCTAGAACTCACGTATTGACTGCTGCTCATTGTATGTCGGGGTAAGATATTCAACAAATCACATAAAGTGAGTAAATTTCTCACAAAGGTCATGTATTTATATTATATTTATATGCACTTCCAGAATGGCATCAGTAGCCGTTCGAATGGGCACAACCAGCTTGTCGTCGGGAACTGTTATGACTTCCACAAGATTCATAATTCACGCCAGCTACAATCCATCTTTGTTGCATAACGACCTCGCTATCATCACACTTCCCAGCAGTGTCGTAGAATCGAGTAAGTATACTTTATTTTGTTTGTATTAAAATTTTAACACAAAATTTTAACAGTAAACACGCTGACAGTGACAGTTCACGCGCATGCGCAGAAGGCTTTGCGCCTGTCGCAGATATGGTACCTTCAAATAGCCAATAATTCGCAGATATAGTACCTGCAAATAGCCACAACCTTGTAAATATCATACATTTACAACTATATGTACATACATATTATGGAGGATGAACGAATGAGACGACTGGCATGTTAATGCACAATATGAATGTTCAGTAAAATTGGGCATTCGTTCTGATTTTCTACAAACATGTTTATTACATTATATACATATAAAGGTCTGTTCATACAGGCTGTTCCTCTTGTATCCCGTTCGTGCACATTAAGTAAGGCTGTACGACAAAAAGCGAGAGAATTTCAGCGCACGCCACTGGTTCATACCTATCCAGCACGACCCGTATCCTGCAGGGTAATTGGACTATTCGTCACATTGGGGTGGTCACAAAGACAATTTTTGCCATGAAAATCGCGAATACACAATATTTGGCACTCAAGTTTTCGTTACTATGATAGTTATCGTTAGTATGATGGACTTTTCGGCTGCCAGATGTTCCGTTATAGAGATTTTAGTGACTTTGTGACGAGTAATTTGTGACCAGTAATCAACGAACCATCCTGCAGGTGTCCTGCAAGTGCGGATAGTATTCTTTGGTACATTATATGGACGTATTCATACTCCATTCGCGCATGCGCATTTACGCGTTCATGCGCGTCCATATAGAATGTACTAAAGAATACTGTCCGTACTTGCAGGATACTTGCAGGATTCGGGTCGTGCTGGATAGGTATGAACAGACCTTAAGTGTTAGCAGTATCCACACATGAAATTTTGTGACCATGAGAATTTTTTTTTCTCAAGACTAACTGATTTGTTTTTTATTTAGCCACTGTCAAAATCATCCGTTTGCCAAGACAGAGCGAATCTTCTGTGACTCACGCTGGTAAAACTGCAACAGTCAGTGGATGGGGATTAACTTCAAACAGTAAGTATTCTTAAAAAAATTGTAAATATTTCATCTTCAGTGTAAATTAATGCTATTTATTAATGTATTTTAGCCGGTTCCATCTCTCAAACTTTGAACTATGTGAATTTGAATGTCATCACAAACACAAGGTGCGCTCAAGATTACAATTCTAATCTTATTATTGCCTCCACAATTTGCTGCTTGGGAATTCAAAGCACAGCCCAGAGCACATGCAGTGTAAGTTTGATTAATCGTATTAATACTATTGTATATATTTATATTACTTTAAATTATCAGCCTTAACACCATCGTTTGTTTTCACAGGGAGATAGCGGTGGTCCTTTGATAGTCACCGATCCTGATGGCATTAGAACTCAAATTGGTGTTGTCAGTTTCGTCAGCAGTCTTGGCTGCAGCTCAGGCAGAGCTTCAGGCTACGTCCGAACTGGATCTTTCTTGCCTTGGATCAGTTCAAATACTGGCATCACAATCAGGCCATAATTTGTAACCAAACATTTGAAAACTCAACTTTTGGAAAAATTATTTCTTCAATATATCATTAAGCTTTTAAATATAAAATTTATGCAATAAATTCAATTAAAAATATTCACCTTTATTTACTTTCATAATTATCATTACTTCCTATTCTTATTATAATATTTACCTATTTTTTTTGCATATGAAAGGCCAACAACCCTTAAGTTGGTCTAATTTAATGGGCAGTAAAATGTCTACTCAATTTCACGCACTATTAACTTTACATTGCATGATTCACACAACACCATTTTATTTGTGTGCATGTATTATTATAATAATAAGGGCCGGGCCGGCCTTCTCCAGATGGGAGCGAAAAAGAATTTGGGCTCCAGAAAAATTTGAATAATAAAGACAATATAAAAAAAATGCATTTGATGAGACTCGTTCTCAGTTAGAATTTGTACAATGTTTTATCAGAGTCGTCATGAAATACCTTTAAATAAAAAGCAAAATATATTGCAATTTTATTTTATTATTCATGTATTAACCAGATTTTACTACTATACATATACATACATGTATGTATAATATGTATTTATTGTATTATGTGATTTATATTGAATTAATAAAAGATTAAATGCGCTTGCTATATTATTGGAATTTATTCATTCCAATAATAAAACCGCAACTTTTAACAATTTATTTTTTGATACACAATATAGCAAGGAATCATTCTGCAGACATTTTCGAGTGGTGGTATAAATTATTAATTAAAAAAATAAAAAAAACGTTCAGCACTTACTATATGAATATATTAAATGGATGTTATATGTATCGAAAGGGTACAAAGGAGAATTACAAAGATTCCTTCTGAACTTAAGTCACTTTCTTATAACGAAGGATTGAAAAGAATGAATCTCACTACACTGGAGACGAGAAGAATAAGAGGCGACTTAATCGAAGTCTTTAAAATACTAAATAATCATCATAAATGTCATACATATGTATGTCCAATCTTTTTACATTCAACGAAAACACTCACCTCAGTGGTCACTCGCTTAGACTCCAAAAAGAAAAATATAATAAATTGATCAGAGATTCCTTCTTTTCAAACAGAGTGGTTTCAGTTTGGAATAGTCTTCCCAATGAAATTATAATTTATGTTAACCTTAATATTTTTATGAATAAACTTGATGCATTTCTTAAACTCAAAGGATTTCTATAATTCTTCTTATTTCTGTTTCTTGTTTAGTTTTTTTCTCTCTTATTTTTATTTTAATATAGTCATTTTGAATGTATTTTACTTTTTTTCTCATTTAATTTACATATATGTATGTATAAATCAAACTCCTTGGGTCTATCGGCTTTACCGCCTCCCTCAAGTACATTAAATAAATAAATAAATAACATTTATACTATTATTAGTTACCTATAATTTAAATTTTAAATGTATTGCTTCGTCAATTTTTATTACTTAAATTCCATATAAATATTTCAAAACATTTAAGTATTTCAACCAAACCAAACATTAAAAAAAATTGTCAGGTCTACATTTTACTTTATTTATCGTTAGATCAACGTTGGTTTAACGTTTCGTACAATTTCATTTCCGACATCATTTTCATGTTCAATCACCCATAAAGGTATAACAAAATGCAATCATCAAATTCATATGCTACTTGCAGTATGATTACCGCAGTAAACATCTCAAAATGTATTCAAGTCGTTATAAAATACATCACAATATTACCGAATCACTAGTGGATACAGTATATAAATATTAAATGTCATACTAAAAAAACTATATTTAAAATTTTACTGAATAAATATATTCATTTAAGTTATATTTTAAGTTTTCTGCATCAATTTAATTATCAAAAGCAGACGAATTTTATGCAGAGGGCTTTTATTAACGCTTGAATAAGTTTAATTTCGCGGAACGATGATCCCATAAAAGGGACTACATGTCAGCGGTGGGTCAGTAGTAAGTGCACACTCGTTGATTAAGTTTGAACATCATTCGAGTTAATGTTATCAATGAGTGAAAAGTCTATTGCTTTCTGTGTCAATAATCTTATTTTATCTGAAACTTGCCATGAGAATGGAAATAATATTAAATCTAGTTGCAATACAAATTCTAAATCAAACTTTAACAAAGAACTAAATGAAATCAAAGTTGAACTGTGCTCTAGGGATTTGTGGTTAAAATTTTATAAACTTGGAACTGAAATGATTATCACTAAAGCTGGAAGGTACGTATTTTTTTTTCTACATATACGGTATTGAACGATCGTCATTATTTATATTACATCATTATATTTATTTAGTAGAAGGATGTTTCCAATAATAAGAACCCGGGTATGTGGCATGAAAGAAGAAATAATGTACAATGTTATTTTAGAATTGATGCCGGTGGACAATTTTCGATATCGCTTTGATCATATCACGTAAGTTTTGACCATATCCTTCCAATAAAAATGCATAATTATCATTATCATTAATTCTTCTGTACAATAGGGGAGAATGGATTGCAACTTCTGGAAAACTGATGACTGAAAATGAAAGTTCAGGATATATACTCCATCCTGCAAGTCCTGCTTTAGGAAAATTTTGGATCAATCAAGGCTCCTTGTCATTTGATAAAATAAAACTAACAAATACTAAAAGACCGTCGTTGCGAGATCATGTTTCACTATCTTCAATGCGCAAGTACACAATTTACAAGTTTATACATACCATTTCATATACATTGAGTACATTTTTCATATAAAATTTCAGGTACATGGCTAAAATTCATATAAGTTTCTATTCCGAATCTGAATTAACATTACCTTCGATTGAAGAGCACTCTGTATCTTTTTCATTTCCGGAAACTACTTTCATAGCAGTAACTGCATATCAAAACAACAAAGTAAGAATTCATTTTTATTTTAAAGTAATATTTATGTACATAATACAGACATAAAATAATGAAAAATTACAGATTACAAAATTAAAATGTGCCTGCAACCCATTGGCAACGGCTATCCGCTCCACAAAGCGTCAATCTCAATACTTTGACTGGACTAAAATTTCACCAAAATTTACAATATCAACTGGAGGAGATATTAAGAGACATAAACATTCCAGGAATGATCGAAAAATTTGCATCAATAGGGAATCTGGAGTTTTACAAATTCCAATAAAATTCATAATTCCACCGTTGCACACAAACTTAATGAGCGATTGGTCAAAATTATAAAATTGAAAGAGTATTTTTGGATCAGTGTTTTAGGTGTTTATTTCTCAGTACCATAGAAGCATCGATAACGCATGGAGATCCTTGGGTTACTGGACCAACAGTAGAACCTGATTTGGTTGACGATAGACATTTCCTGTAAAATTTGAGAACATTAATACATATTTATATAAAACATATCTAATGTTTATGTAATAAACTTACTTGACTTTGTATCGCAAAATTTCGTTTTCTTTCAAAAGCCTGTTCTTCTCTTCGATCAGCGTTTTGTTTTCTGCTTGAGCTTTAACAACTCGCGTCCAATGATTTTCCATCATTTTGTATTCTGGATTATTCTTCACACAAAATAAATATCGATTCATTCAGCGTTCGTATAATGTTTAAATATATTATTAATCTTATATCATAATGTATTTACTTACCACTTCACCAATCGGCAGAAGTTCGTTCATAAATAAAATCAAATATTTTTTGTTCAATGAATATTGAACTTTATCATCATCAGTTTGATATTTGCGGCACAAATTATTCAAAATCAAAATACGTTTTCCTTTTTCTGATACCGAATTTAATATCTGCAAATGAAATAAAATGTTCTTTTATGCCTGTACAAATATTCAAGAGTTGTGGCAGTAGAAAGATAACATCCAGTCACATAAAAACCAATTGCAAATTATGCATATACATAATCAAAAAGTCTGATACGAATGAAGACAAAGACACGCCTTGTAACGAAATGACTAATTGAATGTGAATTTATAAGATAACTAAAAATCGTAACTGGCGTTTTGTCTGTCGGAACTGAAGCAGTTTTATAAACAAAATGCTTGTAATTATATATATATATATATATATATATATATATATATATATATGTAATATCTCATAATTGAAGTAAAAAAGGCATGTTTTGGAAATAAAAAAATTAGTCGAGTACGAATAAATACTTAAAATAATAATGTACGAAATAAATTCATTCCTTGATTTACAAAGTACATACATAGATACATTCCGCGAAGAGTCGGTACAAAGAACTTGTACTAAATTGTAATTAAAATTATACAACATGGAATATATGTATGTAGTATATCGTAACAATCGCCTTGTCAAGCTCCAAGTAATACAAAATAAATCCCTAAAAATAATTTATAATACACCCATATATACTAAGTTGAAAAAACTGCATGCCATATAATATTCGGCTTGTTAAAGACATAATACTAACAAACTAACCAGTAGATTCTATGACAGAATCACTAATAACCATACTAACACACTTGTGAAGAGTCTCGGTGATTACAACAAAATGTCTATACCCTTCAGGTATAACACACAGATTATCTAAACACAATCTGCTTTAGGTCATCTTTAATTAATATTATGTATTAAATGTATTATGAGCATTTATAAGGATTGTAAATAGGTTTTTGAGCTCTTTTTCCTATTACGCTGTACATATTATCATTATAATAATATAATACTATGATTACTAACAAAATTAATTTAAAATTGTGAAATAGAAAATGATCAGTAGATCAGTAGCTATTAAAATAGATATAAGATGTATTGTGAACATAATTTCGTAATAATAAAAACCATTTAAAAATCAAAATCAAACAATCGTCTTGTTCTTTTAATTGAATGGGAATGGTTGTTTAGTTTATTAGTTTGTCTGTAGACGAACTAAAATTTCAATGTTTGTGTTCAGTATAGGGTTCTTCCCCCTTTTTACTGGAATCATTAAAATTCCGTTAAAAATTTCAGGGCTATAATATTGATTGTAATCATTGATATTCGTTGATAACATAATAAACAAGATGTCATACATACATACATTTAATGTCAAACTTTTAATATGATAGAATAATGAAGGAAGATTCTAGAGATCCAACATACGCACAGCCACCACGAATCAAATTTCGACACTAAAGTCAAACAAGTCGAAGGACCTCAGTTTGTGCGCTATAAAGAAGTTTGTCGCCCTTTCACACTGTGTAACATTGTAAGGACGTAAAATATGGTTCGGTGATTACTAGTCAAATGTGAACCGGTCACAGGACAACCGGTCGCTCTAGATCGGTCACACGTGATCACCCGTCACACTAAAACTGGTCACGAGAAAACTGATCACACCCTAAAATCGATCAACAAGTTTTCTCGTGACCGATTTTATGTTGTGACCAGTTTTCTCGTGACCAGTTTTAGGGTGTGACCAGTTTTAGTGTGACGGGTGATCACGTGTGACCGATCTAGAGCGACCTGTTGTCCTGTGACTGGTTCACATATGACTAGTAGTCCGTTTACCGTTAAAATATATACATAATAAAAATTGGAAATGCGAAAGATTCATAAATTGGAAAAGAAAACATATTAAACAATAAATATCTAAACTAATAAGGAATAAATAAGCGAAATAGTTCACGTGTCATTGAAAAAAGAGGATATGTGACCTGTCTACATATAGAAAGGGCTTTAAGAAAGCTGTACACCCGAAACCTTAATTTTGTTACCGTTCCTTTCTTCGATATATATATTGAGTGAATGCGACAATATATATCAATATATATATTGAGTGAATGCGACAGTTGCGCTTCGACCAGATAAAACGTGTTTTAAATTGACAAAATCGAGGTTTAGTATTCTATTTTCTCCTCCAAAACTGGACCAATTTTTAAAAAAATTTCATCATCGGTATGAGAAAGATATTTTCTGTGCATCTATCGGCGTATTTTTTTTAAAATCGACCGTTAAATAAGCACGCTAGACTCTTTTCGTGGGTGTAAAAAAGAGGCGATTTTATAGATGTTTGGCGGCTCCTAGCTCCTATAAAAAATAATAATTAATCAAAAAAATAAAACGATAGATGCACCCCAATGGTGGATATCCATAGCATATTGAAAAATAATTTCTCTAGTGCCATAATTGAGGTAGGGAGAAGTATAGTACGTTTGTATGGACGAGGCGCTGCTGTACAGCCCTCTTAAGGCGCAGGCACACAGAATCAAACGGCACGGAATCAAAGGCACTAGACGGTTCGGTGATTATTCCGCAAAAAGCAATCTCGCGCAAGTCACTAAAATCTCGATCACACAGAACATCTGGCACCCAAAAACTCCATCAATCGAAAGATAGCCACACGAAATATTGCACTAACGAGAACTCGAGTGCCAGATGTTCCGTGATCGACATTTTTGTGACTTAAGTGAATAAGCCGTTTACCGACTAGGCAGACTCCAGCTATAAACGGGCGTGTCTTATGTCACTGTTAATTCATATGATCTTATTAGTCCTACATTTCTTCAAATATGGGAATCACCGTTATCGATCACTGTCAATCCTATGTCAGTACAAAAAAAATATCACCGAAAACACTCAAGGGGGTGAGTTTTGATCTGGGATATACAATAACGAATCCAGAAAATGATCAAGGGGGGCTCTCATATTGCATTGAAGGTATAAAAAAAATTAAAATAACTAAAATATATTTATAAAAATCAAAATCTTTTGTTAATAATGTATTTAAATGTGAAAAATCAAAGAAAAATATGTATATGAAATTAAATTCTTCCAAGGAGGGGGGGGGGGGGGGGCATAGCACTCATGGTACTCCTTAGATCCGCTTATGGTAAGGTGACCATTTTTTTCCAAAAACATATTTCTAAATTATTTAAAACGAAAATTAAAGAATCATGGACTCACATTTATCAAAAAATGAATTCATTTTCTTGAATGCTCTTATTAAATTATCTTGAATGCTCTTATCATATACACAAGACTGATAAAAAAAAATTTAAGGTTCAATTTGGATATTCAATTTCGTTTTATCACTGAACTATATATGTACATATTGTTCATCCAAGTAAAAATTCCTTCGGCTGGTGCATTTTTTCTGATAAATGGAAACAACATTTGACTAATTTGCCAATATTTTTGTAGGAAATATAATTTTCCCCGAAGAATTTGTATATTTATCCAACTATTAGATAAAACTTCCATTACATAAAAAAGTGTACTGGTTATATCTCACGACTTACCAGGACAGATACCCAAAAAATCATTACTGTCCTGATAAAATCAGTACGAATGGTTACCTTAGTCTATGTACATAGATCAGGCGTGCAAGCGTTTTTTTATATGTACAAAACTATCAATAACAAAAAAACACATGCCGCATACCACTCTATGTGTATGTGCCCTTACAGTAGTGATTGAATAAAGAAGAATTTAGATATATTTAAAAAAAAATGTTATGGAAATATCTGAAATGACTGAATATTTTTTTATATAATATAATATGCATATTAATGTTATTTATAATCAATTTAAAAAATCCCATTTCCAAAGAAACCACACTTCCATGAGTTTTTTTTATTTAACAAAATTATCATAAATATAATATATAATATACTAGCTGTATTACCCGGCTTCGCTCAGTATTTATAATATAAACCGCTTAAACATGACTAAGCTAATAGTAAACATTTAATTAGAAAAAAAAAATTAAAAAAAAATAAAATTAAAAATTAAAAAAAAATTAAAAAAAAATTAAAAAAAAATTAAAAAAAAATTAAAAAAAAATTTTAAAAAAAATAAAAAAAAAATCAAAAAAAAAAAAAAATAAAATAAAAAAAAAAATCGAAATTTTTTTTGCCTTCTAGGGCTTCGCCCTTGGCGCCCCCATGATTAAATGCCGGCTAGGGCTTCGCCCCCCTTAGTTAATGCCTTTTAGGGCTTCGCCCCTCCGCGCCCCCATGATTAAATGCCGTCTAAGGCTTCGCCCCCATGATCAGTTGCCTTTTAGGGCTTCGCCCCTCCGCGCCCCCATGATTAATTGCCGTCTAGGGCTTCGCCCCCCTTAGTAAATGCCTTTTAGGGCTTCGCCCCTCCGCACCCCCATGATTGAATGCCGTCTAGGGCTTCGCCCCTCCGCGCCCCCATGATTGAATGCCGTCTAGGGCTTCGCCCCCCGTAGTTAATGCCTTTTAGGGCTTCGCCCCTCCGCGCCCCCATGATTAAATGCCGTCTAAGGCTTCGCCCCCATGATCAGTTGCCTTTTAGGGCTTCGCCCCTCAGCGCCCCCATGATTAATTGCCGTCTAGGGCTTCGCCCCCCTTAGTTAATGCCTTTTAGGGCTTCGCCCCTCCGCGCTCCCATGATTGAATGCCGTCTAGGGCTTCGCCCCCCTTAGTTAATGCCTTTAAGGGCTTCGCCCCTCCGCGCCCCCATGATTAAATGCCGTCTAAGGCTTCGCCCCCATGATCAGGGCGGGGCCCCATGAAACTACTCGCCTTGCGCCGCCGCGGGGGTGAATCCATTGAATCGAAAAAAACAAATCGGCGCCCATGGATCGAAAAAAAAAAACACGAATCACGTGTTCGATGACGTCACCGATCTACGGACGACGACGACGACCAAGGATACTTACATACAAAGTCTCTTTCCAAATTATAGATTAGAGACTAGTGGTTTCACTCGGTATTTTTAATATAAACCGCTTAAACATGGCTAATCTAATAGTAAACATTTTATTAAATTTATTTGAATAGTTTTATTTTATTTAAATTTATTTGAATAGTTTTATTTTATTTAAATTTATTTGAATAGTTTTATTTTATTTAAATTTATTTGAATAGTTTTATTTTATTTAAATTTATTTGAATATTCATTTGTTCGTTGACGTCACGGGTTTTACGAACCAAACAAACTTACAAAATCTCTTTCGAAATTATTTATTAGATACATATGTACATATTGAACGCAAACTAAAAAAAGCTGTTGAAATTAAAATTAAAATATAAAAATGAATAAATAAATTGACGTTCGTAACAAGTTACATTCGTTGACAAAAATGCAACGCAACATTGTAGGGAAATAAAATACGCAAGCGGAGAGTATAATATGTATGTATGTATGTTTGTGTGTGTGTGTGTGTGCATGGCTTAAGCTCTACCTGGGAGCATGAACGCGTTGTTTATGTTATGCTTATAATCCCCTTTTGTTCAAGCAAAAATAACTTAAAACTTACAAGTCGACTGTTCAACTAAATGCATTTGCTAGCATGCAGTCATAATTCATAAAAGTTTTTGCAAATCAATGTATCGTCAAGCAATATGCGTTGTATCTGATCCCCTCATTTCCAATGATCGTGGAGACCTTACGTAACAGCAAACGCATACAAAAGACTTATATATTATATATATAACGGTGCAAATCGATGATTTTATTTTGAAACTGCGCAAAACGAGTACCGCACAAATTAATGAACAGGTGCAGAACAGAACATTAATGTACATATATATTAAAAAAGTTACCAAATTGTTTGTTTATGTAATGCAAATGAATTGGTTGCAACGAAGACACAAGCTCATGCCTTGAGACGAAATGACGAACTGAGTATGAACTGGTATGATTACTAAGTATCTGTACTGATGTTTGTCTGTCGGGAGTCAATCTGTTTCATAAACAATATGTATTATATCATAACTGAAGTGCAAAAGTATGTCTTGCGATTCAAAGTCGTCCGAGTATATAAACAATAATGTGTAATATTACATTTCGCGTATAATTGAATTATTTGTTTTATCTTTAAGCTTATCATTTGCATCACATGCAAATAACGATATATTTTAAAAGACTAGGAAAGGAATTTAAAATAACAGTTTTCGTATTAGTTTCTACAACTCCTTTTCATCAATATGCAGCAAAAAAAAAGCGATTTCGTCAATAGATAACATTATGAGGGGAATCATTGTAAATCTACATGAACAAATGAACATTTTTTTTATACCTGGAGTAGATTTCATAAATCAAAAAATCGATAAAAACGGATTTTTTTTTCTTCTTCAAGCTTTTCAACATATCAAGGGGACTTGATATGTTGAAAAGATAATAGTAGGGAATACAAATAAGAAAAGGGAATACAGATAAAATAATAGAAGAGAATACAAATAAAAATGTTTTTTTATTTTAATATTTAATGGGACCCCCTTTGTTTTTAATAAATAGTTTTATTCGTTAAAGTAGTGATTCATATTATTTTTTTAATAATTCATCACTAATTTCATTGTAGCATACATCATAAATAATGTATTTTAATTATTTTATGGTTTTTGGTTTCTTATCTCTAATTTTTTTGCCTATTTTGCTTCACATATTTTCGATTATATTTAGATCCGAGCTGTTTCCTGGCCATTCAATGGAGTTTATACCTAAACTATCTTTATCTTGATTCGATATTTAAAAAAAAAAACAAATGGTGATATACCAATGCATTAAAATAATTAAAATTAATTGTGAAAACAATTTGAATACTCTCAAATTTTGAACGATGCGCCGGTGCTGAATCATCGTGAAAGACAAGATCCTTAACCATTTCCGGTAAGCCTTCTAATGTAGGAATAACGCTTTTGTCGATGATTTTTTTATACTCCTGTGAGTTGATTATCCCATCTACTTTAATGATTGACCCAACAACATACCGTGTGATGCCCCCAATACCATACCATGGCGAATGTTAAACAGTCAGCGCTAAGCACGATTCTTTACAGCGTTCGCCTGATTTTCGTTGTACTAGCGCCATCCCATCTCATCCAATCAGGTTGAATTTGGATTCATCTGAAAAAGTAATCGTCTCCCAATCTTGAACTGTCCAATTCTTCTTCTCTTTGGCCCATCAAAGAAGAGTATCCTTCATTTTCTTCGTGAGGAGGGTTTTTTTTTGCACGGCGCCGTTAAAATAGACCAAGTTCATTTAGTTTATATTGAACTGTTCTAAGGCAAACTATTTTTTCCAACTTCAATGAACTCAGACCTAATTTCTGACGCAGTTTGTAAACGGTTTTGAAGTAAAATTCTCTTTAAAATCCGTTCGTCTCGAGAAGTCAGTTTTTTTGCAATTTTTCCTCTTTCGACAGTTCTTATGTCCATTGTTTTTTTATAATTATTTAAAAAATATAGTTATTGTAGGTAGAATGCGTCCCCGTTCGTCGATAAATTTCCACAAAAGAATAATTTTCCTCCCAGAAAGTGACAATTTTTGATTTCTCGGCGATCGACAAAAATTCACATTTTACGCTCAACGCTCACAACACTAAAAAAAGACACGCACTGCTTGAAAGTCTGGGGGAAACTGACTTTAAAACTTTTTGGCAGCAATACGTTGAGGTATGCTGAAAACAACTGTAAAAGTATAAAAACAAAATTGCGCACGCCACTGGTACATACATATGTACTTCATTGGCAGTCGCTAGTTATTCCGTATATGCATAGGGGCTAAACACATACGGTTTTCTCCCTCACACGCGATCTCACTCGCACGCATTAGGCCGAAGTGCTGTTCGGGGAACACATTACCGCGGTGCACAGGTTACGATGCTCTGTAGTAACACACCCGAACTATAATTCAGAGAAATAACGAGATAGCAGGTTCGCATAGAGCTATGTAGGTCTTTCATGTTCTATTATATTTGCGACTGCCAGATGTATTTCTTCAAGGATGTCGAGTATTGTTTGGTCACCGACAGAACAATGTCCTAGATGTGGGATTAAAACAATAATATTTTCATGAATGAACTTGAAAATGTTCAGTCTCTCTTGTCGTCTGGTCCTGTTCAGAACTAAACGTTTTGGTTTTCTGTTTGTTTTTCTGGTAAATTTTAATTGTGATTAAAATTTTATATACTATATTTCTCACAAGATAAGATTTTTGCACTACTTGCAAGCAATTCATTTTTGTTAAATTTGATTTATACAAATGCTGATAAAATTAAAGAGCGGCACACAGGCGGCCGAACTCCTAGGCGCGGCCCTGTATGTATGTATGTATATAAATTTCATATAAGTTATATGAAATATTATATAACTTCAGATCTCGATTTTCGAAAATATAATTTAGGCTAAGCCATAATTACTACCGTTAGTTTTTCTTACTTTCAATGTGTCATCCGAGCATTCAACGAGATGATAAAAATTCTCTTGATCGAGTTGAAACGTTTCGTTTATTTTCATTCGTGATTTGTATATATCGATTTTATCTTGATATAAGTTGTTAGATCGCACTTCACATTCTCTGTATTCCTTTTTTAGACGTCTCACAGTATTCTGATAAAATTATAATTACAATATCAATCAGCGTCATATAATATTATGTAAGTATGCTGAGAAATGTATTTAACAAGATTATTAATAATAATCAAAATTAACTGTCGATGTTAGAATTTTACTCTCAATTGTCAATACGTTAATTATACATATGTATGTTGTTACTTTTTTTTTGTCGATTGCTTTGTTTAACTGTTTTATAATTTTTGAAGATTTCATCTCTCTTGCTTCCATTTTTTCAAATATTTTCTGCTTTATTGCAATATCTTTTGTGTGTTTTTCTAGAAAGATATTATATTCGTTCAAAATTTTATCTTGTAAAATTTTCCTTTCAAATTGCATTATTTCATTCCGTTTGTTAAACTAAATACAGGAATATAATGTTGTAAATAGGAACCATAATTATAATATATTAACTTACATATGAAATATTCAAAGAAATAAATTAGAAAATTACCTCATTCAATTCATAAGAAATTTCATTATAAACAAGTCCTTGTAAGCTATCGTCAAATTCATTTCGATTTTCATTTACAAATGAATTTAAAATAGTTATCTTTTTCATACTCTCATTAAAAATATCTGTTATATAAGAAAACTCAAGTCTGCTTTGCTCACGGATTTGTTTTAAATCGTTTTCATAATCAATTTTCAAATTATCAATGAACACTTTGAAATCAACTGAAATATTAATACTAAAGTTTTGGCATTTTTTAGTTAACAATATATTACATAAATGATTATGAATAAAAGTTACATACATATGTGGGTTTGAATACAACCAATAAACTCAGACAATCTATATCTACGTTGCTCTTCAATTTCTGCATGTAACTCTGCTATTAATGAATTCTTTTTATCTAAGGCACATTCAAATGTGTTTCGCAATATCTAAAAAAGAAAATTGTTAGTTAAGAATAGGAAAAAATATTTTTTATATCAACTAAATCATTTCAGGACACCAGAGCATTTTCTTGTAGTATTGGCAGTTTAATGTCCACAAGAAAAGTCTTCCACGAAATCTCTATATCAAAGATTACGCGATCTCGCATGCCAACTTCTTTGTATAAATTATGCTGAATCATGTAAAATCAATATATGTACATACACATTCGTGCTCATTTACATAAAACATAAAAAAGTTTATACCTGAAGATACTTCAACCGCAATTCTTGTTTTGCTTCTAAACTGAGAACCTTTCTTTTTCTCCTTGTTCGCCTTTTTCTAATTTTTCGTTTAATAGGAGCCATTATTATTCAAATGCCACGAAGTTTATCTTAAGTTCACGAATATAAGATTTTGAAATATTTAACCCAATGTATTTATCATTAAATTAAATATTAAAGCTAAACAAGTGAACTATGTCAATATTTTAATATATAAAAATTCAAAAATGCTTAATTTACTTATCAAGACTGAATTTATGATTTAAAGCTTGTAATAAAAACCGATCGGAAGAATGCAGGAATAGTTTCAGACCAATAGGTGAAGTGAAACTAAGAATAGCCTCGTAATAAAAATTACAATTATTAGGAAGTAGCAACATGAGAAATAAATTAATAAATGATTGCAAAATCGTGAACTTTTAATATATATTCCAAAATTTTAAAAATACGCGACCTTCAATAAATTTTACATATTACTTCTAGATATGAAATATCAATTCAATGCACCGAAAAGTTTCGGTGATAAACATAAAAAGCCACGATTTACTAGGGTAAAAGTACTACTTAGGGTTGAGGTTAAAATACTTATGTATGAAATTTATCTAATCTATTACACTTAAAAAAAATTGTAGACCAATCTGTCGAGCGATTTAAGAGATAAATAAATCCAAAACGTAAGAAAAATAACAGAGCTATAAGGGGACGTTCCACTTCCGATCAACCTAAAAATTTGAAATAAGCATTTCACGCCTAGGAGTTCGGCCATCTGTGTGCAAACTTAAATCGGCAGCTCTTTAATTTTATCAGCAATTGTATAAATCAGATGAATCTCATCTTGTGATAAATATTGTGTGAGAAATATTGTGTTATAATTTTTAATCACGATAAAAATTATCCAGAAAAACAAACAGAAAACCAAAATGTTTAGTTTTGAACAGAACCATACGACAAGGGAGACTGAACGTTTTCAAGTTCATTCATGAAAGTATAGTGTTTTTACCCCCAATCTCACATCTAGGACTTCGATGACCAACCAATACTCATCCTTAAAGAAATACATCATACAAAAATACATCAGAAAAGATACACAAGAACATAAGTTTGGCTTAATGGTAGCGTATATATTTAGCACCACTGAGAACAATGGTTCGAGTCGTCAAACTGCTGGTTAGATTTGGGGGTTTTGTGACTCCAAATCGATCGTTTCTCTATCAGAGTTTGCCAATTTTATCTGATCATTGTTGAAACGGTTCCTGAAAATTGGTAATAGATCATTTTCTGTTGTCACAAATCTGTGTGTATAATTTGTAGAAATTATGCACAGTAATCTGAAATCTATATACATCTCTATAATTTCATGTTTATTATGTGTATAAAAATTGTAATAATAATTGTGCACAAAATCTAAAAATAATCCATAGATGTCTCTATGATTATTATTTCTGTACTTCATTAATTATTATATTCTATGTATTCAGATTGTATTCTATGTATTATTGTATTCTGACCGTTATCGTATACTCGTCGCATTGGAGCGATCTGTAATGACGAGTGTACATTGATTGTAATAAATAAAATAAAATACCTAGTTCTATGGGGACCGAAGCTATACCCCGAATTATAATTAGTTCGAGTGTGTTACAAGTTGTAACTTACAACAGCAATCCACTAGTATACAACAAGACAACCTAAATGCATTTTGAAAAGCACGATGTCTTGTTTCGTATTTTTTAAGGAAAATATTTTTTCGACTCATTTATTTTGGCCGCCTTTATATTTCGGCCGCTTGTGTGCGTTGCACAAATTTGTATATACGTATAATAGGCGCGGTCCTGCGTAGGGGTGGGGTCAGGATACAAATGAATAGCCAAAGTCGCTTCACAGCATGTATTCAACGGTCCACACGGATCCACTGCTCACTCCAGAATAATCTGATATACCGTGTGTACTTTCTTATAAAGGACAAGTTGTCCAGCACAGCTTCCCGGATCCATTAATGTATCTATTATCTAGGCACTTAAAGGTCTACCCTGGCGAATCTATTGTTTACGTTAGCCTAACCCGGGGTCTACTGTTCACCCACGAATGCACTTAGACAGTGAATACTCTCTCTTATGTTCCCACGTTACAATACAATATCACTTTCATACATACGCACTATACGCACGCAATTTCATACATATGCACGCCGTACATCAACTGAACAATAAATCTCCCTTTTCAAACGCACACGTCAACATACCTTCATTGTCTACAAAATCTAATATATAATTTCGAAAGAGACTTTGTATATAAATATGTATATATGTATGTAGGTATCTTTGGTTGGGAACTTCGTACACAAAACAAAGTTTCTATGACGACAATTCAATTGGTTGAATATTATAGAAGGGTGACGTCAGCGACGGGATATTTATATATATTTTTTTACATAGATATATACCAGGCTTGACAAGAAGATCCCAATGCGCCTTCCTGGACAATTAATTTAAAAAAAATCCAACATTTTTTATTACATAAATCGCTGTATTTCTAGAAGCTGAAGAACAAGAAATTAACAATGAATGAATTAATTAAAGAATGCACATGCTGAATTAATTAATGCATATGCTGAATTAAAAAATGCACATGCTGAATTAAAAAATGCACATTCTGAATTAAATAATGCACATGCTGAATTAAATAATGCACATGCTGAATTAAATAATGCACATGCTGAATTAAATAAAGCACATGCTAAATTAAATAATGCAAATGCTGAATTAAAAAATGCACTTGCTGAATTAAAAAATGCACATGCTGAATTAAATAATGCACATGCTGAATTAAATAAAGCACATGCTAAATTAAATAATGCAAATGCTGATTTAAATAATGCACATGCTAAATTAAATAATCCACATGCTGAATTAAATAATGCACATGCTGAATTAAATACAGCACATGCTGAATTAAATAATGCACATGCTGAATTAAATAATGCACATGCTGAATTATATAATGCACATGCTGAATTAAAGAATCCACATTCTGAATTAAATAATGCACATGCTGAATTAAATAATGCACATGCTGAATTAATTAATGCACATGCTGAATTAAATAATGCACATGCTGAATTAAATAAAGCACATGCTGATTTAAATAATGCACATTCTAAATTAAATAATGCACATGCTGATTTAAACCTTCCTTTTATAGAACAGGTGGTCGAGTGAAAGGTTTCGACCGTTTCCCGGCCTATGGAAATTCAGTTGAGTTTGAAAGAGGATCGTTTATTTTTGTTCAATTTGGTACAATGGTTATTGTATGTACGAAGAGGTTTCTTCGGAGAAGTGATCTGTTTGAACTCCAGAGGCTCACTCTGCCGGTGGAGGCTGCTGCGTTGCTTTATAAACGTTTTGGGTTGAAGTGTGTCGTGTGCACATATTTTGTTCTTGGTACTCGCGCTGCCCTAGTTATGCTGCGAGCGTGGTTTTATGGGTTCATACGCCTGGACGTAGTTCGTGGTTTTTATGGGTTCAGTGTGTTCTTCCTTTGTTTCCCATGTGGCGGCTCGCTTATACGACATGGTCGAGTTTGGTTGCCTTCCTGCGAGTGGGGACCAACCCGGCTGGGTTCGGAGAGCCACTACTCACTCTGTCTTCAGCTGTCATATAATAAACACGTGCATTAACATGCCAGTCGTCTCATTCGTTCATCCCCCATACCCAGATACGTGTATAGAAACACGTGTCGACCTTTTGACGAGGCGAGCGTGTGCCATGCGTTAATGACTTTCCTGGATATGTGTCGCAGTGACCTGACGAGATCATTTCAGTTGTACTATATGCCTACACTTTAATACATCTATGTAAAAAATAAAATAAACAAATAACTTTATTTCAATTCGTGTATCAACTCCTTTCGGGCACAACACTAGTAATGAATAAAATGAGAGTGCAAGAGAGGTGTGGCGATGAAGTCGTGCTTATAACGAAACGCTATTGCACTAGTTGTCACCCATTGCACTAGTTGTCATCGTCAGTTGGCAGCACCGTCTATCCGTCTATTCATCGGTATCGGTGTGTATGTGTGCGTGCGCGAGTAGTGTACACTGGATAGTGTAGTGGTGGCCTGCAGTAGCAGTAGCGGTCGAAGGGCTGAGGGCGATGTCGAGTCGCGGAGGGGCTCCGCCCTCGCCGGGGGGCACCACAGCCGTGTCGGGGCTCGGCCTCGGCCCCACCCATCCCGGCTGCCTCAAAGTCTTCGTGCAGCGCGACTACTCTGACGGCACTTCTGTCAAATTCCAAACCAGATTCCCCCAAGAGCTCGAAGGACGGGTAACACAACACCACTCTCAATCATACCAATCTCCTCAAAACTGACCCATCGAATATCAATCAGCTTAATTGCAACCGCACTATCAGTAGATTACCGACCGTGCTAAACTACATGTATACGCATAAATCGATCTGATCGGTGATATGCATTGTTTGTTTCAATAGAAATGCTTCATCCATTTGCAAGCGTGTCTGTGACGTGTAGGAAAAATATAGCCGAGTTAGTATGACGTTGATTTTTAATACCCGGAGAGTCAGAGTCAGTCCATGGTGCTTAGCCGACGGGATCATTCAGATGCACGTCTTACATTAAACGCTGCTAGTATAGAAAGAGTCAGTACATTTTGATACCTTGGTAGTGTTCTAATTGAAGACATCGACCCGGAAACCGAAATCAAATGCAGAATAGAAGCAGCTCGTGCAGCATACAATAAAATGAGGAATATTTTCTGAGGTTATCAAACCTCAATTTGAAACTTTGGCAAAGAATGTTTAGGTGCTATTTTTATTCGGTGATTTTATAAGGAGTTGAATCATGGACCCTAAAGATCAGTCTGTGAACCGGCTAGAGGTGTTCGAAATTTTATTTTTCACTGTCACTGTGGTCAGACACAATCATAACACAAATAAATATATCTAAAACATCCGTGCTCTACGATATTTATAATTGATAAAATCGACCACGGGCGTTGCTCCACAACCGGTTCAGCGCAGCTTACATTAAACATGTCAATTTCACCAGCAATCCCGTTGGGCAGATATACCGCTCTAGATATTGGAGACGTTGCCAAAATATTTGGGCGAGCCACAGAAGGAGAAAACAAATCACGATGTGGATGCATCGTAGAATATTACGGATTACATGGACCGACATGGTCAGCAATGAAAATGTGCTGCAAAGAGCGAGAGTAGATAGACAGTTGCTGACTGATATCAAGGTCCAAAAGTTGTCATATCTAACCCTTTGAATGCTGAATAACGCCGATCGGCGTTTTGCCAACAAGTCCATAGGCCTTAAAAACGTCGATAGGTATAAGTAAACAAGAATACTACCCGCTAAGCCTTTCCAGTTAGCATTGAAAAAAAACTTCATCTATTGTTACTACATATGTACACAGAAGGGTCGTATAATCCGTGTCATTCATTTGTCAACGTTTATAAAGACTGGTTTACACCGAAATTTCTGAATTCATACCCATAGCAGAATTTCCCGATGGAAATCCCTAGCTGCCGAGGATTTTAGATTGTGGCTTTGCACTTAGAAGAAGATGGAACTAGTTTTGGAAAAATACATTCATTAATAGACTTCTTTTGCATTGTTGCAATATATAATAAAGAGTCCTCGGCGGCAGTTATCTAGGGTAGTGATCTAGGGTTTGTTTGGATTAGCTACAATTTTTATACCTGCTTTCTATTGAATTACAAAATAATTCTAGTTGGAAATGTTGGCGAAATTTTCAGCGTGGCAGGCTTTCAACAGAAAAGACGTCAGCACCCAAAGGGTTAAGAGGTGAACACCCATGCAATGATATGTCATCGGGTACAATGCTAGTCTAAATATATAATTTAGAAAGAGACTGTAAGTTTTGGGTGGTAGAATCAAGAAAAAACCTGTATATGTATCGTTTGCTATTGTAGCATATGCTAAAAGGAGCTGCCGTTATAATTGGTTTTCGAGGATTATCTCCAGGCTTAAGTGCTGTCGGCTAACAATGGAGACCCCCGAATGGACTTAGTGGTCTTAGAACTGACAGCGCGAGACCGTGGGACTGCATATCTGGTACGTGACTATAACAATAGGTAAAAAAACGCGTCGAGGCAGATGCAGTGAGTGACCTGCCTTTTATAAGCAGGTACTTAGGCCATATGAAGGCATTCTGGACGGAGCACTGGAAGTGCGTGGATCTCCTTAATCACCCAATAAATGCTGTGAAGCGACTTTGGCCTTTTATTTGGATCTTCTACCCAACACTATCAATATTTCCTCTTAGAAAATAGTGCCACGAGCATTTAACGCCATCACGATAGGCAGTTTTTACTTATAATACACCAGATGAAATAAATTTTCATCGGGTCTGTCATTAGTAACATATAATTTTATATTAATTCGTGTATCAATTCCTTTCCGAAGCCACCCACCCGTTAAAATCAACGGGCGCAACACTAGCTAATACATAATACAAATACTTTTTCCGTATAATAATTTGAATGTTTATATTTTCAGATTGAGATACAATCATTTGAATATACCATCAATCAATTGAACGCTTATTTTGCCGAAGCGGAAAAAGCAGCATGCAGTACCTATTGCGAAGGATGCCTGGCCTGTCTGACTGCTTATCTTATTTATATATGTACTGAAACCCATTACGAAAAGGTATATAATTTAACATATCGACCGACTTTCTATTGTGATGAATATAATAAATAGTGTTACTTATATATTGAATGACATGTTGCAGTGTCTTCGAAAAGTATCGAAATTTGTGGCTTCACAGAATGAGCGGGTGTACGGTCCGAGAGGGCTGCGGCTCACAGATCCTTGCACTCGGGGCTTGAGATTGATAGAAATTTCAATTTTGGATCGTCCCAGTAATGCTACGTGACTTCCACTATCACATTCCACCGAAGAATTCTTCATGTGAATATCATCATACATGTATATAGTGCATGCATTTTGTTTTTCATTTTATAGGTGATTGAAATTCGGTACATACTTGGTATGTCGTTTTCCTTTATTTATAATATTTTATACGTATTCGTGTGACCTTTCACTGGAGTATGCGGTGGAATTTAAAATGTGTTAAAACGATACATTATTTTTAATACGAACTTAAAAATTAGTGAATATAATAATATACCTAAATTATATATATATGTATGTATTGCTGGTGGTTTTGTTTTTATGTTACACACGAATTTTAATGCTTAAATTTGACTAATGTGATTCATAAGGGTGAGGGATATTTCTGCACCGACCTTCAGTTACTCCATGTATATTATTGATAAATTCAGAGATATATTACATATGTGTATGTTTAATGGGATTTATTATATACGATGTAGATTTCATATTTTTTCATTTTGGAGTATAATATTTTCCATTGCTTAAATATTATATGTAGTTAAGTTTTGTGTATGTCATAAACACTCTATAATATATGTTTTTATAATTATTATTACTTACTATTTTGAGTCTTTAGAGTTAATTTACTATTTTGAGTCTTTAGAATTAATTTAATATAAAATTATACTTTTTTCTTATTTATAGATAATATTTTTTTATTAGAAAAAAAACATCAAATATGTTTATGTTCATGTGGTAATTTTTGTTTTAAACATACTCCATCTGATCTTCGATTTCCTTCCATTATTATATAATTGATCATGAACAAAAATAAAATAGTATTAATAATTTTTGAAAAATGTTCAAAATGTGATAAAATCATTCAAAATACTTACGAATCAGTTGTATTTTAAATTGTTGCAAACATGGAAATTTTTCACATTCATTCATAACATATTAAATGAAATATATATTTAAAATATTCTAAATTTTCATTTCGCTGCAAATACAGTATAGAATGATTTAATTTAATTATATCGATTTTGATTTTTACTTGGAGAAATTGTGGTATAACGAATTCGTTTTTATTATAATGTCAATGTTGTTTTGAGTTATACATGTTTTACAATGTGTACTGAAAAATGCATGCGTGAATTTGTTGTACCATATTTCACTTGAATACTATATTGTTTTGCATTTACAATTGATTTTTATAATAATATTATGAAATGAAATAAATTAGATGTATATATATAAAAATAATAGACTGTTATGTATTTATAATCATACGAATTAACTCAAAATTATATAACCGAACAATGACATTATATACTCTAAGTCTGTAAATAAAAAATATTTATTTTATATTACTTCTTATTCATTTCCTATTTAACGAAGAAAATCGATTCTGATTAACTGATTTATGCATTTGGTTTCAGCACTCTTTGTTCTGAGCTATTTTTACAAAAACCTACAGTGTAGTTATTTTAATGCTCTACAATATTATTGCCAACTGGACAAGGAAACAAAAGAGGATATTTTTTTCAAAAATTTAAAAATCCAGGGTTGTGGAGTCCCTTCAAAATTTAACGACTCTGACTTCGACTATATCTTATGACTTGACTACGACTAATAGAAGTGGCTTTAGGCGTTATATTGTTGTCAAGTGACGACTGTCCACAGACATTTCTAAATAATTTTAGCATCAGTCGTATTTGATGCTGGGCGCTCGACGTGTGACTGATAAAAACGTCTCTGGGCAAGTGCATCGTTAAAAATTGCACGACGCATTCAAAAACACACAATAAACAACATGGGATACATTTTTATAAGTAAATTGATCATTTAAGTAACATATTATTCAATTAACATCGTATATGAATGTTTTCAAGAAAGCGTCATGGCGACAGCTAGCATACGCATTATTACAAGAAATGTATTCGAAAGGGCGCTTCTATTATAACATTTATCTGCATGTAACCCAATTTATTGGTGATGAAATAGGTATAAACAAAAAAATTGTACATTCATAGTATAAGTGTATGAATTTCATACACAAACAAATCAATTTAATAAAAAAAAATGAGAATAAAGAAGTATGAGTTAGAAAGCAGTCGGTTTTAGCCGCAACAGACTAAAATATGTGCAATTCAACGATTTTATTTATTAGGTAATTTAAATGCGTGGTTTTTATGAAAAAAATAAAAAAAATCAATTTATTGGTGAATTTACTTCAATAAAATTGGAGACTTGTTGACACATACCATAATAGTATTAATTATAAAGATAAATAAAAAGGAGTCGGAACCCCCGTTATAAATAATCTGTTCAAAATACATATGTACATACGTATACACAAAAAGAAATATGAGATCGTTAAGAACAGCAGTCGCCATCGGTATAAGAAACATTTTGAGTATATTTGACAAAAGGGAGAAAACATAAGAATTTTGTCAAAAAGGAGGACATCTTCTCTTGTGAAACAAAAAAGAGACTTGTTGAAAACCCTACTCCATATACAATCACACTTTTAAATACTCATCCATTCCTTAATTTTGTTTTCATAATAAATAGAATATGATTTATTATATTTTCATAATAAATAGAATATAAAAAATTATCCACAAGTCTAAATCCATAGATATCTATTGGGATTAATTAATTGTTAATTTTGTGGTCTTCAGCTTTTCGAAATACAGCGATTTATTTAATAAAAATGCTGCAACTAATTGTCTAGGAAGGCGCATTGGGGTCTACCTATTAGGCCTTCTCGTTATATTATATATCTATGTAAAATAAAATTAAAATATTATAGGCCACTGAGTGTTTAGCTATTTATTGCGTGTCAAAAAAAAATTAAAACAAGTAGCGGTTTACTGACCGTTCATTTTTATTAGCATATACTATTGTCACAAAATTTTCGTGAAAGTTACCGACCATTTTTTGAAAATAACTGATCATTTAAATCGTTGCCCAATAAAATATGTAATGATTCGATGAGAAACCCGTTGAACATCATCTCTAAAAAATCAGCTTTTCAGTTGATATTTTCTATATTGTCATAATAGTATGCAATTTTAAATCCATTATACATATATAACTTTTGATATAGCTTCATAGCTTCATCTTAATATGCTTATCTATAAATATAAAATTTTATTTAATAAAAAGTTATTATGGAATTATTAATATGTACAATCTACTATATAAAACGCTAAAGTTTGTTCGTATATTTTATGTATTTATGTACCTACGTATTTTTCGTCAACAGTTTATTGTTCTGACGTCATCAAACAAATAATTCGCTTTTTTCCGATTCAAAGGATTCAAACTTCGAAGGATTCGAAGTCGCCGAGGTCGAAGCCCTAGGGCTTCGCCCCTTAGGGGGCGCAGACGCCGAGGGCGGAGCCCTAGGGGACGCAGACCCCGGGGGTGTACATATAATTTTTTATAAGAGACTTCCCATATATGTTTGTTTGTTCGTGACAGTCAATTTAATAAAAAAAACAAAAGAGTATTCAAATAAATTTATATAAAATAAAACTATTCAAATAAATTTAATGTTCACTATTTGATTAGTTATGTTTAAGCGGTTTATATTACAAAAACCGAGCGAAGCCAGGTAATAAAGCTAGTATAGCATAAATTACATGGTTGAAAAATGGTGTTTGTATTATACATATATTATAACTGATGTATTGAAATGTTTTTTTGTTAGAAACCCATTGCCATGAGAATTGGATGAAATGACTATCTGTTCCTGTCAGTGGATTCTAAAACATTTCTATATTGATAACAGTCCAGTGACATTATCATTTTCAGCAAACAAGGTTGCCACAAATGGCCAAAACTACAGTTTCTCCCACGCATATTGAATACAGGCCTGAAGAAGCGAGGAAAAATTTGATCCAAACGAATCCAATGACTTTTCCACATACCGGAAGTCGTTTTTATACAAAACAGCACCAGTTTTCAATATGCAAGGTTCACTTTCTTGCGTGTCGTGTGTGTAACATTACATAGTTATCGGCACGTGGTGTTAGCCAGATGAGCACTTTCCCAAGTTGCGACTCTGCAGTCGCCTTTTGTCGCACGTCCACGACGTACGCCTCTGCATTTACACGTAATTTTGACTCATCTCGTTATCAATCGACTATTTTTCAATAACGCGAATCATCCTTTGAATATCCGAAGAAAAAAAACCTCGGAAAACCGGTCTTTCCGCTCAAAATGTGAATATTTGCGACGAAAACGTCTAACGCCAGTTTAGTTTGTATTTCGAAGCCACTGGCTCGTCTCGTGTTTCGTTTGGGTAAAATCGATTGTTTCTCACATACATAAGTTTATATACTCGTATAGGTGTTGTTGAAGTGCTTGGTTTCCATTTGATGTATTATAATTGTGTTTTAATGAATAGCATGAATCATTTATACATTTTCTCCGTCATTTCGTATACACAGGAGAGCTTTCCAATGTGAACTAAGTGCGCACAAAACCCGGAAAATTCTAGGATAGTGCATTTGTAGGCAAATATTAAATCGCAGTAAATATTTGCGTTTTAATTTTGTTTGTGTTGTAAGTAACCTTAACCTTTTGGAAAAACCAGTATATATTAGTGGTTCTGTGCGCAGAAGGCTATGCGCCTGTCGCAGATATAGTACCTGCAAATAGCCAATAATTCGCAGGTATAGTACCTGCAAATAGCCGTATAATTCGCAGATATAGTACCTGCAAATAGCCACAACCATAATATAAATGAACAATGTGGATGGATTCCAGAATGCATTTTTATTTAAATTGCTTTAGATTTTATATTTCCTTCAAAATATTAGCCTAAACAGCAGTATTGTTATTTTTATTGTATTTAAAAATAATTTAATTTCATCTTGTTTTATACTAGTAATATTTCTCAAATAAGTGTTTTGTTAAAATTGTGATTACAGAAAATATAAAAATTTAAAATAAAAAAAATCACTTTTTCTTCATTGAGGACACATTTTATGTGACTTTATTATAAAAGGATTATTTTACCCAAAAAGAGTACATAGCCGTAAAAATGCTAAGAACCACTGATATATACTGGTTTTTCCAAAAGGTTAAGGTTACTTACAACACAAACAAAATTAAAGCGCAAATATTTACTGCGATTTAATCTTTGCCTAATAGCCACAACCTTATATTAAAATACACTTATTTAAAACATTATGTCTAAACAAAAGTAAGTTATTAATCTTACCAAATTTTACTATCGAAATGTTAGAGATTGAAGCTTGTACGAAATGCATCTTTTTATTTGGCTTAATTTTAATATAAAATATCTATCATACGTCACCATGATTTCTAATAAATGCAGTAGAACAGATAACGGCAATCTTCATTGATGCAGAAAGATCCTAACTAGAATTCTTTTGGGTGGGTGAGTATGTGTGTACGTATGTATATACATACATACGCTTAAAAACAAGAAATTCCAGATATTGAATAACAAAAAAAATATTTTTTAAGATATTTGTGGGGTCAATCACATAAAAAATTGTATATACAAACATTGGAGCTCTGCACAATACGTCCTCCATTTGAAAGCTCTCTGATGAATAACTGCTTTAACGGCGTAGCAAACATGCGTCATCTCCTTCAATCCGAACTCAAGTAGCAAACTAATCCAGTGTTTGCAGAGCCTAGATTTTTTTCAATATATAATTTGTTCTGGTTTTATTTTCATTCTTATTAGCAACGGGGCTTATTTTTCTGTAGTACATACATATATAAAGAAAAGTGGTACAAATATTATTTAAAGTTGATAACCTTATAAATGTAATATATCTGGGATTCTCATTGTAGCATTACTTCTTTAGCCATGTGTGAATATAATGAGTTTGTCAGGATAAAAATGAAAGTCCTTCCATTGCGTAATTGCGAATTTCCAGTTACGCATATCAATTGCTCGAATCACTTTCATCCACACGTTTAGTATCGCTTCAACGTGCGTTCGTATTCCGGTTACATTTTCATTAGGAATATTTACAGAAACATACATATAATCAAAATGTGGGTGTATTTTATTTTGACGTGTTGACGTTTTCTAGTATAGTATCGCCTATAATAAAATAAATATTTCCGATTTGAGGAAATTTACTTCTTTGAATTGTTGTGAACAATTGTGATCGTGACAGTGGTTGTTCGAAGGTCGCACTCGAGGAAACGTTGATGATGCCGAAAACGCCGACTGGTGATCCTAACGAGGAGGTGAAGAAGGAAAAATTGAAGAGAATGTTTTCCTGGACAATTGATCCGTAAGTATATGTGGAATATTTGTTCATTTAAATATATTTATAATATGTGTAATTCGTAATCCAAAATAAGGTGAATTTGCATACGTGTGTATTTAAATTTAAATTATGCGTCTTTGAAGTATCCTTGAATTTTATTTACACACACACACATTCCAACGAAGGTTTCTTTTTTTTTTTAAAGTGCTCTCGACTGTTTAAATGTGTATTATGATTAACCGAAAATTGGCCTTGTTCATTATTAATGCTAGAAAAGAACCTGATATTTAAGGATGTGAGAAGTAATGAGTACGATGGGTCCGGGCATACGTACAATAATTGTTTAATTAACAGTATATTTGCTATAAAAGTTTCATATCCAGAACTGCTTAAACAAATTAAACAAAATCTTTTGAGATACAGTAGTATATAAATACATATATATCTATATATAAAATTGAATGTCTGTTTGTCTGTCTGTCTCGTATAGGCTCCTAAACCACTCTACCGATTACGATGGAACGTTCAGGTTTTGTTGTATGCAAGTCCGGGAAGATTACTGTGAAAACGTATACCGGGTTCAGCTAGTCTATTATAAATATACATGTACTGTTGTATACATATCTCCAAACACAAGATATAGAAACCTGACTCAAAATTGGTAAAAAGTGGGACAAAAGTAGGAGATCTAAAACATATAGCATTAAATGAACATAAAATTTATCATTGAGTTTGTGTAAAATGACATAAATTTCAGTCTTTTTGCTCCTGAGGATCTCTATAAAGTTTTACAAGCCTCAAATTAAAAAAAAACTATACTTTATTTAACAATTGGGTTTAAAAAAAGAATATTACTTTAGTCCAATCAGTAAGACTAAACTAAATTGAAACTACATATTTGTATTGCAATTTATTATTGTCTCGTTCCATACAATAATGTACCTTTGTCATATATACATATATATATAATAGTGCTATTCTGTACATATGTCTGTGTATGTGTCTGTGTGAGATAACTCTCGCCATACTATAACAGTCGTTTCGATTTGACATATGTAAAAACACTGCCAACAAAACATACGAATATAATACGAACGTAATAACGAAAGAAAAAAACTTATATATATACTGTTTGCTACCAATGTTTCCTCTAGGATTACAAGTCTCTGAGCATTTAGCGTCATCTATTGAAAATTTATTTAATTAATTAATTTTTCTATTGGTGTTTTATATTGTTTATATGTAGGTAGGTAGATAGTTTTTATGATTTTTTTTCAAATTAAATATATTTAAAAGGTATTTGAAAAAAATACGACAGCGTGCGGATCGAACACAGGACCGACAAATTTATTTTAATTTTTTATTTAATAACCTAATATCCCATAACCCATGCGATGATATTTCATCGGGTACAACACTAGTATCAAGGAATGTAATAATAGTATACGAAGTACTAGCTGAACCCGGCATGCGTTGCAATGCCACAATAACGCGTGCAATTTCCGTTCTCGAGCACATTCGAGTGCGAGGTAGGCGCGGCGCGATTATTGTCACACTTGCGGCGTGATGCGTTGAAAGCGGGAGGATAGCTTTCCTTTGGCGTCAGTACAATCGTAATTACGAATCTTATTATTAAGAGGTTTTTTCACAGTAATCTTCCCGGATATGCATACAACAAATCCTGAAAGTTCCATCGTAATCGGTTCAGTGGTTTAGGCGCCTATTCGAAACACACAGACAGACAGACAGTCATTTTTTATATATGTATGTATATTGATTTACATATAACAGGAGTATTGGTCATGACATTTATTACTGAGCTAGACAAATATACGCCCACTACAATATCCTAATGTATGGATCTGCCATTTTTTCCATCACACGTTGAAATTTGTTTGTTTTGTAAGCATTGGCAGTATAAACAATGTACGCCTGATGAAGTTGATCTGGCATGTTGACTTGAACTCGTTTTGAACCAGGTTTCCGCAAATGCGTAGACCCCCTCTACGAAATGGCTGTCATCGTTTGAAGCCTTTCACTTGTCGTACACGCCACTTGCATTTCCCGTATAGTGGCATCAAGAAAATTTATGGCATCGGGTGAAATTTCATAAAACGAACCATTTTCAATGATGAGCTATTACGACCGTCATTAAGCGGTCTGAGTACCGCTGTTGAGAGACGATTAAGGTATTCTACTCGTGTACGAGTAGTACAAGATCGAACGCTTAAATTGAAGAATCGATTATTTGATTGGATATTCTATCCTGTGTTTTTAATAGGCAATTAAAATTCAGTACAGGTGGGACTTGTTTCGTGTGGAGATTATCTTCCAGAACTTCATAGGAAATCAGTGTAATAGATAAGGTCGTTAAATTGATATGTTGCAAACACTGTCTGCTATATTATGTACATATATCACTAGACATACGACGAATCATCTTACGTTCGGATTTTTTGCTATTATTGCTAATTATTCAGAGAAAAATTAACATAATAATTTTATGATTATTTTATGCATAATGTACGATTTTTATATTCGAGAAAAAAATATTATTAAATCATATTCATAGATATTTTTATAACTGATTTAATGTGCGGTCGTATTTGGCGAAACAAAATCCATTAAGTCAATGAATTTTAGTGTGTATACATTTAAGTTCTTTTTTTGCACTAAATGTTGTTTTGTATTTGAATTTTTTTGTAGTAAATTTTGTTTTGCATTATTTTTTTTTTTTGATCAATTTTGTTTTGCATTTAATTTTTTACTAACACGTGCTAATATTTATTATGAACTTTAGCACAATTATCAAGTTTGAGCATAATTACAAATAAATCTATTCGTATAATTTTCATCTTCTACATATACAATGTACATACAATAATTTAAACTTTATATCAATAACTTTTTGGGTTAAAAATATTAAAAATATATGTAGCCTCATTGTATTTAAGATAGTGAGTTTCCTTATTGATAGTTGATAGACATGATGAAGATCAAATGGATATCAGTTTCGGTGTTGAGTGTAAGAGCTAAGACAGGAGCTTTGATGAAATATTGATATTATGAATTTTAAACAAATCGATTATTCGTTACTAAAAGTTTAGGCCAGCAGAAACTGCAACAAGTTTTAGCATGTGGATCAAAAGCTTCTTAAAAAAATGGTCCTATAAAATACAAACACAAACTAGCCCCCCCCCCCCCTGGAAAATACTGAAATCATGTTCCTGTGGTGTGAAATCACGTTCCTGCACTAATACCTAAATACTAGTGCAGGTTGAACTTAATACTTTTTGGGCGAAATCACACAGATAAGAACGGCATGTCATGTGCTTGGCTTCCTGCTGTGGGGGTGATCCTACATTTCTTCAAATATGGGATACACCGTTATCGATTACTTTCAAGCAAGGATAAATTTTTACCGAAAACACTCCAGGGGTTGATTTTGGGACTGTGCTTGCCATGGATATGTGCAAGGCATGCCACATTTTTTTGAAAATCGTCCAACCGGTTAAAGGTACAAGACGTTTTATTATCTGGGTTTTTATCGTCTGGATCACTTATCAGGTGGACATTCTATCGGGTGGATCTTCTTTCGTGGAACCTTTGTCGTTGGATCTTATATCATTGGATCTTATGTCGTGATACGATCTCGAACAAACCATGGTACATATGTATGTACATATTTACGTAGAAATGTCAAAAAATCCTCCTAAATATTAACCTCCTAAATATAACCAAATGCTTTTCTAACTAATAATACATAAAATGTCCAATAATATCATTTCCTCGTCGAATTTTTACCTTTTCTCCAATTCAAATTGCTTATTTTAAGAGACAATCGTTAAATTATAAATTTATTCTTTGAGATACTTTTAGCTGCATCGTAATTCCAAACAAAGTTAGTCCATTGAGTCTGTTTCGACCGATTGAACTCATTTTGTATAAAAGTTTTAGGGCCCTTTCTCCACTTATGTAGGATGTAGGTCTACATGTATTGCATACTCCCGCCACATATTAGTATGCTACTCGCTTGAGTAAACTGGCCCTACACCTAGTACTCTTTCGACATGAAAATATGTACACTGGGTCTAACTGTATTGGCAAATTCTCAATTAAAACTTAATTGCCCAAATGAGTATAAGATGAACTGAATCAAATCGGTATGAGTATCGGTGAGTATACTCACTTTTCCAATAACACTGTTCGACACGAAAAATGGTTCAGAGGCGAGATATAACTTTTCTTATAGATCTATGCCCAGTAAACACGAATCTGGTAATAAAAAATGATGATTGGCTCGAGATTCGGAGATATATGTTTTTTTTTTAATCGCGCGATTTTTCTATATCTTCGTGTTCTTCGGTCGATGTCTCAAAATCTGTCAATTTTCTGTTCAAAATGAATATTGGAATCTATAGTCGGGTATTTTATCTTTCATTTGTATTACTTTTCAGCTTTCAAATCTCTCTAAGTAGTCGTTCAGTTCAAATCAAAAGTCAAAAGTACGTATTTTCACTTGGGATTTTTTCTCACTGTTAATATTATTTTATATTGAGTATTTTCTATTGAAACATGTTTATTGGGATAGTGCTCTGGACACACTATTTTTTGTTTTCGTTTAAAAGGGTTAATTGGAAGTGTGCTGAGTTTTAAATCGGTAAAATTGCGAGCGAAAAGCTCGTACTAGTATTTACTCGCATTTACACGAATCTTAATTGAATTAATAGGGATAATATATTAAATTGTCTTTATATGAGAATTAAATGAAATTCCACTTAGAAAAATCATATTTCGACTATTCTTGTGGAAATTCGTTTATTTATCGAGATAAGCCAGTTATCAAACATATATATCTCCGAATCTCGAGCCAATCAACATTTTTTATTATCAGATTCGTGTTCACTGGGCATAGATCTATAAGAAAAATCATATCTCGTCTCTGAACCAAAAAAAAAGTCGTCATTTGTCGAACAGTGTAACTAACTCTTTTATTTACTCTTAGTGTAAGTTTCAACTTTATGAAGTATTCTTATCAGTAAATTATATTATTATATGCAGGCATATAAATTACGTTTTTATTCAGCTCTTTCTATAAATTGGAATTAATGTTAGCTACTGATTATTCGTGATTCTACTGAAAGCACTGTACCGATACGCATTCATATGTGGTAAATAATGACTTTAATGACATTCAGTGGAACAATATTTCCGTTAACATGGATGTGCGTGCTTGTCATCGATTTTATGTCACCTTGCACATTTATGTATTTGCACCAAACGGAAGGTCACTATACTATTGAATGTGTACGCTGGAATTTTTTCAATTCGAATTCAGTGCTAATAGTAAAGAAAAACAAGTACTTTGATGCTTCTCTCGTCTCAATAATGGCTTTTGATTTATTTGCTGGCGCGAAATTGCTACGATGACGAAATGGCACAATGCGAAATAATGGCCAAGTCACGGTGTAAATAAATATAATAATGGAAGAAAGCGTCAACTGCGGTAAACAAAACGAAGAAAGTAGACAATGTCAAGCTTAAACTTAAACTTTGTTAAGATAATATGTATGTTTGTTACAGTCCAAGTGTATATTTCGTTCTTTCATGAAGATACTAGTTTGTTCATATACGAACCAATATGGCTATTTATGTATATGGTACAAAAAATACTAGTTTTTTCATGCACAAAATTATTAGGCATAAGCTTAAGTATTCACAATTTTTCTTGTTCCATCATCTGTTTCCTGTCTTCTATGTACATACATATATATACCATGGGTTGCAATATTTTAAAAATCATTGGAAACGGGAATTATAACAACGTTGTAATGCAGTTTCATTTCAAATAGTTGGCATTTTGACATCTCAAAGGTTTTGCTAATTAAAATATGGGAATCTATTCGACTGTTACATAAACTGAAACCAATTGTTCGTGTATGAACAAACTAGTATGTTCATGAATGAGCCAGAATGATCACTTGGACTGTAACATATCTAAACACAACGACACGGGTAATGAGGTTACCAAAAAATAGCAGTACTGCAAATATAAACAAAAAAAATTAAAAAAAAAAAATTGTGCAAATCTACTTAGTCAACTGTCTTTTCTGCAGACTAAATTTTTCTATAATTTAAGTATACTTGGGAAAGGTTTTTCTTCAGTACTTTCCTTTTGCCTTTTGAATAGGATATAATGGAAGTGAAAAAGAACAATAATTTTGGTATATATGTACAATGTATAATGAATTTTCGCATGGAACCAATTTTTATACTAATTCCTAGCAACCTTATTTGTATTGTGATATTATTTATCAGCCTTTTTACGACAATCATAAGAAGATGCTTTGAAAATTTCTCAAGATATTGACAGTAGGTCGTCGTGCCCATTTTGGAATTTGGAATTAACTAAAAAGTGGTTTCTGTGGTTGTTGCTTTTGGCACTTTACATACAAATAATACTTGTCTAGAGAAAAATCGAATCAGGTGGACACGGACACATGTCATTTTTTATTTAAAAATTGCCTGGAAAATACTACATACATGGAATAAGTAATGTTCATTAATTCAAATTGTTTGTAATTTATCTCTTACAATACAATAGCACATTATCAAAATAGGTAATAATTATATACAATTCCGTAGCTGTTTATAATTCCATATTATTATGTTGCTCGTCTAGTGCTACTCAATTTTTAATACAATGTTGCAACAACTACATACATTCATACATAAATCAATAGTATTAAAATTTGTCCATAAAAGAGTAGTATGAGAAGTCATCTACTACTAACATTTATATAACTAGATTGAGAACCAACTATTTTAACCATCTGGATTATATTCAGTTAAAAATTATAATACAAAACACGATTTTTATTTAAATTGTTAAGTCGTCTAAAAAACCCATCATCCGGTTAGTCTTAACTAATTTTATCAATTTGCCTCTGCTTCCAACTAACCGGTTATTATTAAAGCTATGAACTTTGACCATGAATATTATTAAAAATTCATGACATGTATATTTGCCATTTATTACAAAACAGCAAATCAATTAGAAGCAGTGCTAATTTTCCAAATAATTTCTTACATAATTTTTATTTTATCGTCATGCAGCAAGCATTACTATGTATGTCATACCTGGCAAATAATTAAATCATTTAGATTTACATTTTAAACATTTTTATTTTAATTTTATAAAATATCACAATAATAGTTTTATAATACATATGTATGTACATTAATTAGTAACAATTTATAGCACACATTTGACTAATTAATACAGCATTAGCTTTTGCATCCTTTCAACTGTTGGTGAATTTATATACCAACGGCGTGCACTGTTGATTGTCTATCTTTGAATTGATTTGCACCGAATCTTTCTGCAAAGTTTCCAATTGACCTTCCAATAAAATATCATATATCGCCTTCTTCGCATATATTTGCTGGTCTGGTTTCATCTTTTTTAACTCCATTGCCCACATTCTCGCATATAAATCGTATTCGGTGTCGTCTTTACCTTGTTGTTCGCAAGATATAAATAGGACCTCTTTTTGAGGATCTTCTCGAGGTCTCTTTCTATCTAGTTTGGGAGTGCTTGTCGGAGTTGACATGGTCTTGGAAATATCATCACCCAAACTGTTGTCGTCCATCTGTAAATTGAATATATTTATATATCAATTTAAAAACAATTACCACATTCTAAGATTCAAATTCAATTTGTATCGCGAGTAACCAGGTACAAATTGAATTTGATGGCTCTATTTGTAGGGTAACCAGAATATGAAATTGAAGGGAAAGTAATATGCACATAAATGTGTATTTATGGTTGTTTCTTTGACTACGAAAGTGGGTTGTTGCAGTCAAAAAGTTATCTATCCCAAAACTTTCTATGAAATATAACTAAGCATATAGGAAAGTAAAAATTTAGACAAAAACCCTCATCCAATTCCATAGACAGAATAAAGTTTCCTGTCTATGGAATTTGTTGATTTGAAATTGTCATTGAAATAGCATCAAAAACTGATGATAGTAAATCGCTTCCTGTCATATTTGCCTTTGTATTGCATCGCGTTGTATCAGCATGAACGTAACCTTAGTTGATTATAATAAAGTGACCATTTTACATGTTTTTAGGTTATGACAAAAAATCAGGACATTTTTTTCAAAATAATGTTTCTATATACTTGAGTTATTATAAACGTTTAGAGGGCTGTACACCCGAAACCTTAATTTTGTTGCCGTTCCTTTCTTCGATATATATATTGAGTGAATGTGACAATATATATATCAATATATATATGTATATTGAGTGAATGCGACAGTTGCGCGTCGACCAGATAAAACGTATTTTAAATTGACAAAATCGAGGTTTCGTATTCTCATATTTTCTCCTCCGAAACTGGACCAATTTTTAAAAAAATTTCATCATCGGTATTAGAAAGATATTTTCTGTGCAACTATGCGCGTATTTTTTTTTTAAATCGACCGTTAAATCAGCACGCTGGACTCTTTTCGTGGGTGTAAAAAAGAGGCGATTTTATAAATGTTTGGCGGCTCCTAGCTCCTATAAAAAATAACTAATCAAAAAAATAAAACGATAGATGCATCCCAATAGTGGATATCCATAGCATATTACAAAATAATTTCTCTAGTGCCATAATTGAGGAAGGGAGAAGTGTAATACATTTGTATGGACAAGGCGCTGGTGTCCAGCCCTCTTAAGAAGATAGAAAGAGAGATATTTTTAAGGTCTTTACAAACAAACCAAATATCATTTGCCATCTCATCCAAAGCAAGACGACTGGTTACCACAATATTGCACATATTGCGCCATGCACTCTCACCAATTTATATTGTACAACCTTATGGTGGTTCGCGCAATAAAACCCGCGAGATTGCCTCAAATTTAAAATACCAAATCGAGCACTCACCGCCAAGACATCGACTTCGCATCCGGGCAAGGTTATGATCCCATCATCGCTGACTTCGTGCTGTCCCAGGAAAGCGAGCTCGTCGAAATACCAAAGAGTGGGCTCGAAGTAACGCGGGGTATCGTCCTCAGCCTTCTGCAGCATCCTGATTTTCCTCAACTCCTTCCTGTAATTCGAACGCATGCTGTTGATCTTTCGCTTGACAGTCTCTCGGTTCGCGTTGGGCTCTATCTCTTTGAACTTGGATATGAGGATTTCGTAGGCTTCAGCCTTCTTCTTCCTGTCGGTGTAGTCTTTGCTCCCCACCTGCCACAGGGCTGGGAAGTTGCGGTACAGCTGGATGAACTCTACGAGGAATTCTCTCAGGCTCGGAGTTTTCGCCATGGTGGATGACGCAGGACTGAAGCGGTTATTGCGCAGTATCAGGGATGTTAACCGGTCGCGTTGACAACGGCCAGGTCTGTGAGAATGCGCACAAATTTCGTTTAAAATTGGCAATATTGACGAGGAGGGATTGTGCAATACTAGGACCTTCTTGCAGGGCAGGCCGGTGCAGTTTTAGTGTATTGCGTAACATTGTGTGACAGTTGAAATGTCAACTATAAATATTGCGCTGCCGTTTCGGCTTGCGTCTGTGCTCATTTTTACGACGCTCTTTTATGTTTCATTTAAACTATTTTTTCATAGATGGCGTAAAATAAAAACGAAATAGTTTTATTTTTTCATCCATAGATGACACTGTATAAAATTTTTGATTTATTACACACATTTCAATATTTCATTTTATTACTTTATAAAGATATATATGTACTAGATATTTTAAAGTTATACTATGAGATATTTGAAAGTTATACTATGTGTATAACTTTCAAATATCTCTGACAAACCCTCTTAGCCTAAAGCCCCTTGACATTTTTTTTAAATATGAAGTAAAATAATTTTATCTACATATTTGCACATACTAAATATTCGCATAATACATAGAGTAAATAAGAAAATAAATTACCAACTTTTTAATTTCTTCTTGCCTGAATATTTGCGAAATCACTAATAATTGATTATATTATTGATATTTTTGCCAGTATTGCGAAATTATTTAGTCTTGATCGTCCGATAGTTTCTTTTGTAGCCTTTAATCATTCTTAACTTACTGAAAGACATTTCAATACTCGGCAATGTTATTGGTAGAGTAAAAAATAACACAAACACAACATAAACTTATGGAAATACACTTTCTAAGCAAATATTCAACAAATTTATATTGTTCATGTTCTGTTTAAACTTTCGATATTTTTAGATTGATAATAATTATTTTTTCATATTGAGTGTTTACAAAATTTGAGCCTTTGTCAAGCTTGGCCCAAAGCATGAACTTTGCATGACCCCACTGCTAGGTCAAACCATACAAATACAATGTGACGTACATCGGTACATACGTATATGTGTATGTATGTACATATGTTGAACTCATGTAAATCATTAACTTTTAATTTAATTTTTTGTTTGTTTGAAATTAATAAAATGTATGCATTAGTCAAATACTGACCCTCTCCTCAATTTGAATGTGAAGACGATAAAGATAGAAGCACTGTGTCTCAAATCTGCATATATTTGGTATTGGTGAGTCACTCATCGCAAAAATATGCCCTACACATTCGTTAGCAATTCAATATTAACATATGTACATACATTAAGAATAAAAATAATGTAATGAACAGAATATCAGACTCCGACCTCAGCAAAAAGTCATGATTCCACGACTCCAACACCGATAGCTCAGCCCTACTAGCGTAGTAGTAAAATATATCACCAAAATTTTCCATTTCACGGAAGAAAGAAGTGCTCAAATGGTACCTGAGAGAATGTAAAAAGGTGTAAGGAAGAACACAGGGAAGATAAGTGGATGAAATTATAAAAATATGTGGGATAAGATGGACGAGGGTTATCCAAGACTGACGAATGGAAATATGTATGTTGGAGAAGCCTTCATTCAGCAGTGAATTGCGAAAGCTGTAAATGATTACGTTGACATAGATTTGATATAAAAAAGCACTTACGTTACAATTTTTATAGCCATACTAAATACATATATTATAATAACCTGCATAAGCCTTAGTTTAAATGAAAAAATAAGCTTTTTTTGAAAATTAATGTTATATCATCATTGATTGTGCGTGCACTGTGTATTATATGTATGTTATATTTTAATATGTCAGTCAATTAACGATAGTATTGAAATAATCGAGGTTTAATGATATAACATACGTATGTACATCGCACAATGAGGTATATACATATGTAGTATGCAAAAAAATAGAATTCGTAAATAGGTAGACAAAAGACCAGAAGGAATTGGGAGAAAAAGTGAGCTTAATCGATATTAATTACAAATACTCGATTCAGATGGTCCTTATAAAGAAGGATCACTTTAAGAGTTAATGCTGAAAAGGAATCCATCTGCATGCTCCTAATAATTACACATGCGTGTTATTTGAAACAAATTATGTCACACAGAAATGTTTTTCGTTCCCTTTTTAAATGTATTTTACTATTGCGTCAATTCTTTCAGTCGCTTTTGATCATCGAAGAAGTAACAAGTGCGTGTATTCAGTGCAGATTTTTTCGAACATACGTGTGTTTAATTATTATCAATTATAATACTTTGTGTGTGAAATTATTTTCTTTGCTATTAACTCGAAAATATTTCAGATTCACATACCTGTTCGAAATAAAGTTAAACAAAAAAATAAGTTAGAGGCGTTCGCGAGAGATTGTGATAGTTTTGCAGGTCCTTCGAAACGAAAAAGTATGAAAATATCAAGATACAAAGATTTGGTTGCAACTATACTCATATAGTTCAATCAAAAATGAGCAGAAGCCACACATCTGCCTAACTATAAGCGTTTTTCTTAATAAATAATGAGTATTAAAATTATGAAACAAAAATTTGTGTTGTTAATATGATATTATACTTGAAACCAAGCTAAATTTGATGATTCGGATTATCCGTGTTTTTCAATTATCCGTGGCCCCCCTCCCCAGAATTAGCCCGGATAATCGAGAGTGTACTGTATTATACATACCATAAAACCATTGCCATTTCCGGTAACAATATTGTCTATGTATCAATATAATCGATCAGTCAATATATAGACCGAGTAAGTGCGATCGGATTAGGCCGAGTAGCATCCCAGAGACTGTGTGACCACTATAATTGGTTTTGAGGATTATCTCCAGGCTTAAGTACAAGTCGGCTAACAATGAGATACCCCCGAATGGACTTAGCGGTGGTAGCGGTAACTCGGTCGCATTCCGGTAGAGTTCTCAGAACCCACAGCGGTAGTGTGGGACTGACTTCCGTGGCACATCTAGTACGTGACCATAACAATAGGTAAACAAACCGGACGTCGAAGATGCCCTGAGAGACCTATCCGTTATAAGGCGGTACTTACATAGGCGATATCAAGACATTCTGGAAGGAGCACTGCCAGTGCGTGTATCTCCTTAATCACCAATAAATGCTGTGACACGACTTTGGCCTTTTACTTGGATCCTCCACCCACCCCTACGCAACACTATTATTATTTTCATACTTAACTGGTAAAATAATTTTAATTCACTTTTCAAGGTTGGAGATTTCAGAGTAAATGGTTAATATTTTGCCCCATATTATTTTCATTATTTATCTACTTAAGTTCCGGAATACTACTCATCTTTACGTTAAACAAAATAAAAATATTTCAAAAGCGCTCTTGCGTTATAAAATTATACATTCCTGGAAACAATTCCTTGGAATCACAATGCCACATACATACATACATACATACGTTGAAGGCTTGCAATGGTTAGAAATCATCGGTCAAAGTCATCTACACAATCTTTCATTCAGATGTCGAACCTTGAACTAACATTACAAATGCTCAAAGTGCGCATCAAATTATATGCATTAAAATAAAAAGGTAGCTGCAGTATTTTCATAACACCGATTACCTATGTACATATAAAATAAAAATAAATCACTATAACAATTGTAATATGTTCTTTATTTTATTTATAGGAATACATTGTAGTTTAATCGATACATCACATCTCTATTGAATGGATGATGCAAATGTTACGTAAACTACTGGGACATATTAATTTGAGGTCAATATAGAATAATAAAAACCGATTCACTTGTTGCGTGTATTTTTTTAATACCGGATAAAACCACCATATTTCTCACTTGTTAGACTTTTTCACACTAATGCAACATTCTTATGTTATTCTATATCTATGCACTAATGTCTATATTTGTGTAAAATATAAATCTTGCATAAAAAACAATTCTGATTTCAATGTCATGTAATAAATCGTCGACTTCATATGATTCAATGTTTCATATGACATTTCTTTTACACACTTATGTATATGTACGTTCTTAGGTGTAATTTTTTGCATGCGACATTGACACTACAATACAACCTTAATTTAAATAGGCTCACCTGGTCACATTTATTACAAGGTGATATTGAAACGAAACGGAGAGGAAAAAATCATAAATGATAAATGCTTGAAATTTTTGAAAGATAATCGTCGAATGTATTGTCATGATGAGGTACTATCACGCTCAATTGCCAAGGCTGCCGAGTTCCACAATGTCTATTCTTTAGCAAACATTCCATGCCATGTTTATAAAAAATGTTAAAAACATTTTCAATTCATGCACGTGCGTTTAGAATCCATTGTTCATAAAAATTATTGACATTGATTGCTCTATCGACATTTTTCTTATGGACATTTTAATTTAATTATTGTTGATTGGTATACAAGTTTCTATATATTATATATAATAATTGGCATTAAAAAATGGGCCAATTATTCAAATTTTGTTATGATTCTTCATATATATGACACACTCAGGGCCAAACTTAGGGCAAGGCAAACATGTAACAGTGTTGCCTTTTGCCTACTGCTATTGAGTTTTCACAACAAAGGAAAAACCCAAAATCCATGTATATGACGTCAAATAATATTGTTGCGTAGGGGTGGGTGGAGGATCCAAGTAAAAGGCCAACGGTCGTTTCACAGCATTTATTGATGATTCAGGAGATATACGCTTTGCCAGTGCTCAGTCCAGAATGACATGATATCGCCTACGTACCGCCTTATAAAGGGTAGATCTCTCAGGACGCCTAATCTGCTTACCTGTTGTATAGTCACGTATTCGGATATGTATTTCCACGACAATTGGGTCTCCCCGTACCGATTCTGAGAAATAACTAATAACGGTCATTGTTTAGCCTAAATGCACTTAGAGTCCAGATATAATCCTTGGAAGTAAGTGCGAGCACTTAGTTAACCCGATAACAGATATCCGTTGGTCTAAGTGCAATTCGCTCAATCCGCGGCGTACGTAACAATATCTTCAGAACAAGAATGATAGCAATAAGAAAAGTAATTATATATCTGAAGATCGCTAAATATGGTGTGTATGTATCACGACGAGCTTCTTAAAAAGGTCCATACGTGATTGAATTTTCCTTACATTTTGTCAGTGCCCCCGTTGAGCAATAGGATAGGTTTAGTTGGATAAGTTGGAGCATTAATGCGCGCACGTACGCATTTCCGAAAATGCATTAAGCACGGTTTTCTGCTTCATTAGGTGATCGAGAAAAAAATTTTAATCCGCAAACAGCGATTGAAATTTGTTGATTTAAATCAGTCTAAATCGAAAATTCCAACCTCTACATTCTCGTGGTCCTGACAGAATATTTTAATATAAAGTTGTTTTTTTTTTCATGCACGATATACATATGTATATGTATATGATACAATAGATTAATTTTAATTGCAAAAGATTTTATATGTAATGGACAGGGAAGGGAGAGAGATTTGGAACTCAGTTCTATATATATATATAGCCAGCAGCATAGCTCGGTTGTTAAGCTTCTGCTTAGCGTCAAGAAGGCGCCGAGTTCGATCCCTGAGCCGGGCCTCGAATGAAAATGAATTTTTCAGAGTATGCTTTTGGTCAGACCTGGATAGTGACTCCAGGTTGATCGTTTCCTACCAGAGTTTGCCAATTTTCTCTGATTTCATTGTTGAAACGGTTCCCGGAAAAAAAATTGGCTAAAAAAATCCTTCCTACCTACTATGTCACCACTATTTGAAGTTTGATTGATGTGCAATAAAATTTATGTACAATTCATAGATGTCTCGTTAATTTGCGAGTTTTTCTTCTTCTTCTTGTTAATGCCTTGTCCGCATCCGGACGTTGGCGACCACCTCGTCGATTATTTGAATATATCCGCATCGGTCTTCAGCGGCTCGGAACAGCTCTTCGGCGCTCATATCGGTCCACATGCGCATGTTTCGAAGCCAAGATAACTTTTTCCTGCCAATCCATTTTTTTCCTTCTATTTTCCCCATGGTTATCAAACGGAGAAATTCGTATTTTGGACCCCGTATCATGTGTCCGAGGTACTCCATCTTTCTCCGCTTGATGACAGAAACAAGTTCCCTGCCTCTCCCCATCATGCCGAGGACAGCTTCGTTTGATATCTTTTTGGTCCACGGAATCTTCAGCATACGCCTATAGACCCACATCTCAAAAGCTTCAATGCGGCTGATCATCTTGGTTTTCAGAGTCCACGTCTCACATCCGTGTAGTAATACTGTCCAGACGTAGCTCTTCGCGAATCTCAACCGCGTATGAAGATTGAGATGCTTGTTTGTAAGGGCCGCCTTCATTTTTACAAATGCTGTTCTAGCCATCTCGATGCGGATTTTTAGATCTTCATCTGGGTCCATCTCTTCATTCAGCCAGGTACCCAGGTATTTGAATCTTTTTACTCTTTCTATCACCTCTCCATCCAAGGTTAGATTCCCGGTGTCTGTTTGCATTCTATCTACTATCATAAATTTTGTTTTCTTTAAATTTATGCGCAGACCTCTTCGATTGCTTTCTTGATGTACACGGTCTAGAGATCTTTGCAGGTCTGCTAAATTTTCAGCGACTAGTGCCGTGTCATCAGCATATCTTATATTGGTGATCGTCTCGCCGCCCACCTTGATGCCCTCCGCCTCTTGGAGAGCATCGTGGAAGATGGATTCGGTGTAGGTGTTAAAAAGAGTAGGTGATAGGATGCATCCTTGCCTGACGCCCCGTTCTATAGGAATCTCATCAGTGAATTGATCATCGACACGTACTACTGCAGTCTGATTCCAATAAATATTTCGTAGCAATCTGACATCTCTGTCATCCAGGCCAATATTTTTTAATGTTTCCATCAGGCGAGCGTGTTGGACACGGTCAAAGGCCTTTTCAAAGTCTATAAAGCAGATGTACACAGGTTTACGGACTTCTCTGCATCTTTGGAGTAGTGTTTTCATACAGAAAAGGGCCTCTCGGGTACCCAAGCCTTGTCTGAACCCAAACTGCTCTCTGCTAATCGCCTCTTCACACCGTGAGTAAATTCTGCCCTGTATTATCTTTAGTAGGATCTTCAATGTGTGACTCATTAGGCTAATTATTCTGAAGTCGCTACACGTCCTCGCGTTACTCTTTTTGGGCAACGGGATAAATATGGATTGTAACCAATCGCTAGGTACTTCGCCTGATAAATATATTTTATTATAGAGTTTTGTTAGATTTTCTATGTTATCGTCGTCCAATAACTTGAGAAATTCGGCAGGAATCAGATCCGGTCCAGTAGCTTTCCGACTCTTTGCTAGTTTTATAGCATGTTCCACTTCGGATTTCAATATATATGGTCCCGTTTCTGGATCTTCAATATGCCCTCCGGTTTCTCTATTGTCTTTAAAGAGCAATTTTGTGTACTCGGTCCATTCTGATTTCTTCTCATCCATATTTAAAATGATTTTTCCATCTTTATTCCTAAGGAGTATGAAATCTTTTTTTCTGAATGATCCTGTTGCTTCTTTTAGTTTTTTATGTACGTTAAATTCGTCGTGTTTTTCTTGTAATTTTTCAATTTCGTTACATTTATTTTCCATCCATTTTTCTTTGATTTCTTTAATTTTCCTTTGAATTTGGCGGTGAATATTTTTATATTGTGTTGGATTATTATGTTTGTGTTTTCTACGTTCTTCCATTAAATGTATAATTTCATCCGTCATCCAAGGTTGTTTTTTATTAATTATTTGATTTGTTTCAAGAAACTTTTTCCCCGATTGGGTCATTGCTGATTTCATACCTTCCCACTTTATGTTTACATTACTATTTTCTTCAATACATTTTTGTTTAAAATTTTTATTGAGATCTTTTGTAAATTGTTCGTGGATCGTAAGATTTTTAAGCAGCTCTAAATCCAATCTTGGTTTAGGTTTTGATGCTCTTAAAATCTTTTTCAGTCTTATCTTCAATTTCCCACAAAGTAGATTATGATCGGATGCCACGTCTGCACCAGGGTAGGTTTTCACCGATTTTATACTATTTTTAAATCTACTGTTTATCAAAATAAAGTCAATTTGGTTTCGCACAATATTATCAGGACAGTCCATTGGGGATTTCCATGTGTATAATCTTCTTTTAGGTAGCTTAAAGAAAGTATTCAAGATAACATACTGCTCTTCCTGGCAAAACTGAACTAGTCTGTCTCCTCTCTCATTTCTTTCTCCAAGTCCGAAGCGACCAGTTATACCCATTGTTTCTTCGTCTCCAACTTTGGCGTTGAAATCTCCCATTATAATGTTAACATCATGTTTTTTCGTATATGTCATCAATTCTTTGATTTGTTGATAAAATTCTTCAATCTCATTTTCTTCTTTATCAAAAGTGGGGGCATACACTTGTATTATGTTAACATTTATAGGTTTTCCTGCTAATTGTATCATCATGACTCGTTCAGATAACGGAATAAAGTTTCTCACACTTTTACTGATGTCGTCTTCCAGAATCACAGCAACACCATTCTTATGAGTGCCGTCAAGCGATCCCGAGTAGTAAGTCGTATATCCATTGCAATGCATCGTTTTTCCTGCTCCAGGCCATCTAGCTTCGCTTATGCCGAGCATCTGTATTTGGTTTTTTTTCATTTCTATTTGCAGATTTTCAATTTTACCTGCTTGATACATGGTCCTAACGTTCCATGTACCAATTTTTCGTATGTTCACCACTTTGAGTCCGGGGATTCTTAGCACCCCTGTCCCATTGAAGGGACGCCGGAGACTCGGGGCCGTGGTTTTAGGTTTTCTCTTCATGGTGGTTATACTAGGGATATGAGAGCACAGTAGTTTTCCCCAAACCTTCTGCTCCGCAGAATTCAAACCGATTGAGTGGCTGCCACGTCGCTTTGAATCTTCCATCTTTTGCCGTTTTAGTATATTGCATATACTTCCGCCGTGGATGGTACTGACAGAGCTGCTGCCCACTGCCAGGGAATTTTTTTATGGAGTTTCCTTCTCTATGAAAGGTGTTACGGTACCTTTCAAAACCGGGTTTTTCAGTGTCTCGTAATTCAACGACTTGTAATAAAAATGCTGCATTTGCATTTGTAATTGTAATTTGTAATTGGCCAGGAAGGCGCATTGGGATTTACCAGTAACGCCTTCCTGGTATATATGTAAAAAATATATATATATATACACATAGAGGGCTCTAAAATTTTATAACGCCTAGGG